>NW_028133896.1:0-47000 GCF_964662115.1 Mustela nivalis | reverse complement strand
CAATTGTCTGCTAGCAACAAGACAGTTTAGATCTGATGGCTCTGCGGGAGCAACCTCGGTGGCTGAGTTGAAATGGACTTTCCTGAGGATGGCTCCTAATGTGTTTTTGTGTCCATGAAGGCCTTGGAATGGGGCCATGGCACTTGGACCCTAAAGTACTCTCCTAAGCTTTGGACATGGCTCCCATGCACAGGTTTCCTTGTGGAGACGAGATGAGTTCTGATGGGTGCCTCAGGAAAACCCCCATGCTCGTATTGGAATCAGGCTTTTGAGGACACATGCCTGTAACCCAAAGCAATGGATCCTATTATGGCCTAGGTTCCTGTCTGGTTCAATCTTCTTCTCTGGTGACATCCATCTATGGTATGAGTGGAGGTCGATTATCAGCTGGTGTCAGACAGCCCTTGTTTGTTCCGGGCGACCTACACTATTGGGATGGCCTCAGGGACTTTGGAGATTTCTCCTAATTTGTACGATTTTGGACCATGGAATGGGCAGAATTCCCATGGATTGGTAGGCACAGTCCTAATGTGTGGCTCCAGGGGCCCAGCCTGGAGGGTGAGTGGCCCAACACTTTGAGGACAGAAGTCTGAAAACACAAACTCAGCTTAGGTTTGGGGACGTAGGTATGGCAGGCCCGATCTACAAACCATGAGAAGAACTCTTCAGGATATGTTGAAAGTGCGAGTCTGAGGCTCTTGCTCAGGCTTTTGTCTCTGGATTTTTTATCAGCGATGGCCGTGGAATGTCGGGGACGCCTCATGGGCCATGGACGAATCTTCCACTCTGAGGATTTGGCCCGATTCCCAATTGCTTTTCGTCAATCTGTGGGATGGGAGGACTCATTTCAGTTTTGTTACCTCAGGTGTCCCACCAAAAGAGGAATTCCAAAGCAAAGCCGTGGGGAAGACTGAAGGGACAACCCGAACTATGGTTAAAAATTGGGGCCTAGGGGCATGGCAAGCCCAATATGATATCTCTTCATCCAGTCACTGAGTGGCCTTACTTGAGGACTGGGCTCAGCCTGAGCGTCACAATGTGTGTTTGTGACCAATGTGGCCCGTGAGCATGGGCGGGGCCTCAGGGCCACACTGGTTTCAACTACACTGAACGTTGGACAACATGCCAACCACAAGGTTTCTTGACATGGGGAAGGAGTTCTGATTTCTGCATCACCTTCAACCCTGGGCAGTGATTGGATATAAGGTCTAGGTTCTGAAACCTGAAAACTGATGTTGGGAAGAGATGACGACCTAAGGCCATGGCGGCTCGATGTGCTCAGTGTGCGGCCAGCTGTCTGGGAGGGGCCAGGGGGTCCAGGCTCAGGCTGTGTCAGAAAGGGCATTAGTGCCCTGGTCAGCCTATGTATTTGGGGTACAGCCAAGGTCGGTGCAGGTTGATCCTCATTTGGGATTACTGGGTAGCACCAGAGGACAATGTGTTTCTTCTGGAGGGCCGGCAGAGTGCTGCATTGTAGTTCTGGATTGCCAAACTGGAGGGCTTGTGGGCCAGTAGTCTGACGACAAAAGTCTGAGAACACAAGCTAGGCTTAGGTTTCGGGGTGAGGCCATGGCACGCACAATCTACAGACCTGAATCGAGATCTCGTGCATCTGAAGTCAGGGCGAGGATCAGACGATCGCTCAGGTTGGAGTTTCTGTCCCTTATGGCCCCTTCATGAATGGGCGGGGGCATCACGAGGCCATGGGGGTTTTCCCACGATGGGAGTTGTGAGAAGCTCCAAACTGCAGAGAGTCTTCTGCAGGACAATTGAGACCTGTTGTTTGGCTCCAGGCCAATGATTCTGAGCAGGGTTCTAAGGATGGATGGCTGGGTAGCCCACCTCGCATTCCAATTGTCTCCTAGCAACAAGACAGGTTAGATCTCCTGGATCTGTGGGGAGCAACCGAGGACGCTGAGTTGAAATGGACACCCCTGGGGATGGGTCCTAACGTGCTTTTGTGTCTATGGAGACCTTGGAATAAAGCGGTGGCACTGGGGCCCTAAAGGATTCTCCTAAACAGAGGCTTTGACACAGCTCCAACGTGCAAGTTTCCCATGTGTAGATGAGATGTTTTCTGATGGGTGAGTCAAGAAACAGCTATATGCTGCTTTTGAAATCCAGGCCTCTGAGGAGAGATGCCTGGAAACCAAAGCAATGGATCTGATTAGTGCCTAGGGGCCTGTTCTTTCCTTTTTACCTCTGGGGACATCTGTCTATGGGTCTGAGTGCAGGTAGGTGCTCAGTTGGGCTCAGATTGCCCCTGTTTTTCCTGGGAAGCCACCACTATTGAGATGGATCAGGGACTTTGGAAGTTTATCCTATTAGAAGGGTTGTGGCCATTGGAATGGGCACACACAATTCCCTTGGAGAGGGCAAGTACAGTCCTCAGGTTTGGCTCCAGGGGCCTGAGCCTGTAGGTTGTGTAGGCCAGGGCTATTTGGACAGTTGTCTGAAAACACAAACTTGGCTTATGTTTCGAGTCATAGGTATGGCAGGACTGATCTACAGACCATGAGGAGAACTCTTCGGGATTTGAAAGAAGGGCGAGTGTGAGGCTCCTGCTCAAGTTTTTGTCTCTGGATATCGGGTCACTCATGGTCGTGGAATTTCTGGGTGACTTCATGGTAAATGGACGAGTCTTACTCTCTGGTGGTTTGGCCCCGTCCAAAGAGTTTGGGGTCATTCTGTGGGATGGAAGAAGTCCGTTTTTTTTTTATTGTTGTTTTTTTCTTTTTTATTCTCAGGTGTCCCACCAAATGAGGGATTCCAGAGTAGAGCCCTGGGGAGGGGCGACTGGACCATCAGAAATTTGGTTAAAAATTGGGGCCTAGGAATAAGTCAAGCCCATTATGACATCTAATGGTCCAGCAACTGAGAGGACTTACTAGAGGACAGGACTCATGCTGAGCGTCACAATGCGTGTGTATGCCCTCGTCGCACTCAAGAATGGGCGGGGCCCCAGGGTGAATGCTGGTTTCTCCTACACTGAACGTTGGACAACGTGCCAACCACAGGGTTCTTAGAATGGGTAAGGAGGAGTTCTGATTTCTGCATCACACTCACCCCTGGGAAGTGATTGGAGATAAGGTCTGGGTTCTGAAGCCTGAAAACTGAGGTAGGGAAGAGATGATGACCTAAGGCCATAACGGGTTTTATGTGCTCAGTGTGCGGTCAGCTTTCTGGGTGTTGGTCAGGAAGTCCCGGCTCAGGTTGTGTTCGACAGTGCATTAGTGCCCAGGTTAGACTATATAATTTGGGTAAAGTCGAGTGCTGTGTAGGTTTACCCTCATTTAAGGTGCCTGGGCAGCTCACGAGGCAATAATTTTTTTTCTAGAGGGCAGGCATAGTGCTGCATTGTGGGTCCGGAATTGCCAAACTTGAGGGCTTCGGGGCCAGGAGTGTGAGGACGGAAAACTGAGAAGACAAGCTAGACTTGGGTTTCAGGGCGAGGGCACGGCAGGTACCCCCTGCAGATCTGAACCAATGTCTCATGCATCTGAAGTCAGGGCGAGGATCAGACGTTGGCTCAGGTTGGAGTTTCTGAGCATGACGGCCGCTTCATGAAGGGAGCGGATTCTCGAGGCGATTGAGGTTTTCCCACGTTGGGATTTGTGGGATGCCCCCTTCATGGATTCCTTCTGCGGGACAATTGAGACGTGTTGGACAGCTCCAGGACATCCCATATGGAATGACTCCAGAGCACCGTTCGCCGATGGATGCCTGGGAAGCCCGCCTCGCATTCCAATTGTCTCCTAGCAACAAGACAGTTTAGATCTGATGGCTCTGCGGGAGCAACCGGGGTGTCTGAGTTGAAATGGACTTTCCTGAGAATGGGTCCTAATGTGTTTTTGTGTCCATGAGGGCCTTGCAATGGGGCGGTGGCACCGGGACCCTGAAGTACTCTCCTAAGCTTTGGACATGGCTCCCATGCACAGGTTTCCTTGTGGAGACGAGATGAGTTCTGATGGGTGCCTCAGGAAAACCCCTATGCTCGTATTGGAATCAGGCTTTTGAGGACACATGCCTGTAACCCAAAGCAATGGATCCTATTA
Organism: Mustela nivalis; assembly: GCF_964662115.1. NCBI lineage: Eukaryota > Metazoa > Chordata > Mammalia > Carnivora > Mustelidae > Mustela > Mustela nivalis. The sequence continues at coordinate 42,945 of NW_028133896.1, read as the reverse complement.
TGGCCTAGGGTCCTGTCTGGTTCAATCTTCTTCTCTGGGGACATCCATCTATGGTATGAGTGGAGGTCGATTATCAGCTGGTGTCAGACAGCCCTTGTTTGCTCCGGGCGACCTACACTATTGGGATGGCCTCAGGGACTTTGGAGGTTTCTCCTAATTTGTACGATTTTGGACCATGGAATGGGCAGAATTCCCATGGATTGTTAGGCACAGTCCTAATGTGTGGCTCCAGGGGCCCAGCCTGGAGGGTGAGTGGCCCAACACTTTGAGGACAGAAGTCTGAAAACAGAAACTCAGCTTAGGATTGGGGACGTAGGTATGGCAGGCCCGATCTACAAACCATGAGAAGAACGCTTCAGGATATGAAGAAAGTGCGAGTCTGAGGCGCTTGCTCAGGCTTTTGTCTCTGGATTTTGTATCAGCGATGGCCGTGGAATGTCGGGGAGGCCTCATGGCCATGGACGAATCTTCCTCTCTGAGGATTTAGCCGGATTCCCAATTGCTTTTCGATAATCTGTGGGATGGGAGGACTCATTTCAGTTTTGTTACCTCAGGTGTCCCACCAAAAGAGGAATTCCAAAGCAAAGCCGTGGGGAAGACTGAAGGGACAACCCGAACTATGGTTAAAAATTGGGGCCTAGGGGCATGGCAAGCCCAATATGATATCTCTTCATCCAGCCACTGAGTGGCCTTACTTGAGGATTGGGCTCAGCCTGAGGGTCACAATGTGTGTTTGTGACCAATGTGGCCCGCGAGCATGGACGGGGCCTCATGGGCCACACTGGTTTCAACTACACTGAACGTTGGACAACATGCCAACCACAAGGTTTCTTGCCATGGGGAAGGAGTTCTGATTTCTGCATCACCTTCAACCCTGGGCAGTGATTGGAGATAAGGTCTAGGTTCTGAAACCTGAAAACCGAGGGTAGGAAGAGATGACGACCTAAGGCCATGGCGGCTCGATGTGCTCAGTGTGCGGCCAGCTGTCTGGTAGGGGCCAGGGGGTCCAGGCTCAGGCTGCGTCAGAAAGGGCATTAATGCCCTGGTCAGCCTATGTATTTGGGGTACAGCCAAGGTCGGTGCAGGTTGATCCTCATTTGGGATGACTGGGTAGCCCCAGAGGACAATGTTTTTCTTCTGGAGGGCCGGCAGAGTGCTGAATTGTAGTTCTGGATTGCCAAACTGGAGGGCTTGTGGGCCAGTAGTCTGACGACAACAGTTTGAGAACAGAAGCTAGGCTTAGGTTTCTGGGTGAGGCCATGGCAGGCACAATCTACAGACCTGAATCTAGATCTCGTGCATCTGAAGTCAGGGCGAGGATCAGACGATCGATCAGGTTGGAGTTTCTGTCCCTGATGGCCCCTTCATGAATGGGGGGGCATCACGAGGCCATGGGGGTTTTCCCACGATGGGAGTTGTGAGAAGCTCCAAACTGCAGAGATTCTTCTGCAGGACAATTGCGACCTGTCGTTTGGCTCCAGGCCAATGATTCTGAGCAGGGTTCTAAGGATGGATGGCTGGGTAGCCCACCTCGCATTCCAATTGTCTCCTAGCAGCAAGACAGGTTAGATCTCCTGGATCTGTGGGGAGCAACCGAGGACGCTGAGTTGAAATGTACACCCCTGGGGATGGGTCCTAATGTGCTTTTGTGTCTCTGGAGACCTTGGAATGAAGCGGAGGCACTGGGGCCCTAAAGGGTTCTCCTAAACAGAGGCTTTGACACAGCTCCAACGTGCAAGTTTCCCATTGTAGATGAGATGTTTTCTGATGTGTGGGTCAAGAAACAGCTATATGCTGCTTTTGAAATCCAGGCCTCTGAGGAGAGATGCCTGGAAACCAAAGCAATGGATCTGATTAGTGCCTAGGGGCCTGTTTTTTCCTTTTTACCTCTGGGGACATCTGTCTATGGGTATGAGTGCAGGTAGGTGCTCAGTTGGGCTCAGATTGCCCCTGTTTTTCCTGGGAAGTCACCACTATTGAGATGGATCAGGGATTTTGGAGGTTTATCCTATTAGAAGTGTTGTGGCCATTGGAATGGGCACACACAATTCCCTTGGAGAGGGCAAGTACAGTCCTCAGGTTTGGCTCCAGGGGCCTGAGCCTGTAGGTTGTGTAGGCCTGGGCTTTTTGGACAGTTGTCTGAAAACACACACCCTCCAGGCTAGTCCCCCTGGAACCACACTTCAGGATTGTTCCTTCCCTCTCAAAGGGAATTCTTCATATTCCATTGGCCACAACCATATAAATCAGGAGAAATCTCCAATGTCCCTGGGAGCATACCAATATTGTAGGCCGCTTGGAACAAACAGGGGTGATCTGACACTAGCTGAGCAACTAGCTCCACACCAACTCGGAGACAGATGTCCCCAGAGAAGAACATTGAACAGGACAGGCCCCTAGGCCCTAATCAGATCCATTGTTTTGGTTTCCAGGCATCTCTTCTCAGAGGCCTGGTTTCCAATACCAGCCTATGGGGTTTCCAGAGGCCCCTTCAGAGCAAGTATTGTCTGCACATTGGAAACTTGCTCGTGGAGCTATGTCAGAACCTCAGAGGCCTGGTTTTCAATACCACCATATGGGGGTTTCCTGATTCTTCAGTCAGAACAAATGTCTTCTCCACATGGGAAACGTGCTCTTTCAAGCTGTGTCAAAACCTCCGGCTAGGAAAATCCTTCAGGGCCCCGGTGCCACCACCTCATTCCAAGGTCTCCATGGACACAATCCCACATTAGGACCCATCTGCAGGAGAGTCTATTTCAACTCAGTGCCCTTGGGTGCTCCCCTAGAGCCAGCAGATCGAACCTATCTTGTCACTAGGAGACAATTGGAATGTGAGGCGGGCTGGCTAGGCATCCATCTGTAGAAAACTACTCTGAAGTAATTCCATATGGGACGTCCTGGAGCCATCCAAGAGGTCACAGCTGTCCTGCAGAAGGAATCCTTGCGCTTTGGAGCACCTCACAACTCCCATTATGGGAAAAGCTCTGTGGCCTCGTGGTGCACTGTCCCCTTCATGAAAGAGCCATCTTGGACAGAAACTCCAACCTGAGCCAACGTCTAATCCTCGCCCTGACTTCAGATGCACGAAATCTTGATTCAACTCTGCAGAGTGTGCCTGCCGAAACCCCGCCCCGAAGCAAAACCTAGCTATTGTTCTCAGACTTCGTCCTCACACTCCGAGCCCACCAGCCCTCCAGTTAGGGAATTCTGGTGAGACACAATGCAGCACTCTGACTGCCCTCCAGAAGAGAAACGTTGTCCTATGGGGCTAACCAGAAACACCAAATGAGGATCAGCCTGCATGCCACTTGACTCTACCCCAATTATACAGTTTCGCTTCGGCGTTAATGCCCTGTCTTGCACAGCCTGAGGTCTGAATTCCCAACCGACACCCAGACAGCTGGCTGTACACTGAGCACATCAGACCCGCCATGGCTTTAGGTCATCATCTCTTCCCAACCTTGGTTTTCAGGCTTCAGAACCTAGACCTTATATATACTCACTACCCAGGGGTGAACGTGATGCAGAAATGAAACTCCTTCTTCCTCAAGGCAAGAAACCTTGTGGTTGGCATGTTTTCCAACGTTCAGTGTAGGAGAATCCAGTGTAGCCCATGAGTCCCCGCCCATGCTTGAGAACCGCAATGGGCACAAACACATTGGGACCCTCAGTGTGAGCCCTGTCCTCAAGTAAAGCCTCTCAGGGGCTGGACCAAGAACCCGCATTGCCATCCCTAGTCCCCCAATATTAATGAGAGGTTGAGAGGTCTAGTCACCCCTATTCAGGTCTCTGCTCTGGAACCCCTGAGGAAAAAAATATCGAAGGGTCTCCTCCATCCCCTGAATGAGCCCCAAAACTTGGGATCTGACCAAATCTTAAAAGAGAAAGAATCATCCATGGCCAAAGAGGCCATCCCGTCATTCCATGGCCACCATTGACACAAAATCTAGAGACAAAAGCCTGGAGATATGCCTCACACTTGCCATTTGTTCATAGCCTGAAAAATTCTCCTCACGGACTATAGATCAGGCCTGTCATACCTACGTCCCCAAACCTAAGCTGAGTTTGGGTTTTCAGATTTCTGTCCCCACTGTCCTGGCCCACACACCCTCCAGGCTGGGGCCCCTGGAGCCATGCCTCAGGACTGTGCCTGCCTTCTCCAAGCAAATTCTGCCCATTCCATTGGCCACAACCCTAAAGATTAGGAGAACACTCCAACGTCCCTGAGGCCATCCCAATAGTGTTGGCCACTCAGGGCAAACAGGGTGATCTGTCCCAAGATGAGCAACTACCTCAACTCAGACCCATAGACAGATAACCCCAGAGAAGAAGATTGAACCGGACAGGCACCTAGGACCTAATCAGATCCATTGCTTTTGATTCCTGGCATCTCTCCTCAGAGCCCTGTTTTCCAATACCAGCATATGTGTTTTTCTGGAGGTACCAGTCTGAACAAATCTCATTTCCACATGGGAAACATGCATTTTGGAGCTGTGTCACAACCTCCAGTTAAGGGAAACCTTCAGGTCCCAGCAGCCAACACCCCATTCCAAGGTCTCCATGGACACAAACCCACATTATGACCCATCAGCAGGCGAGTCCATTTCAACACATCCCCTTTGGTTGCTCCCCAAAAGAAGCAGATAGAACCTGCCTTGTCACTAGGAGACAATAGGAATGTGAGGCGGGCACTCCAGGAATCCATCCTTAGAACCCTGCACTGCCGTGGTTCCGCATGGGACGTCCTGGAGCAATCTGACCGGTCTCGACTGTCCCGTAGAAGGAATCCTTGCCGATTGGAGCAACATACAATGCCAACGTGGGAAAGTCTCCATAGCCCCATGATGCCCCCCACCATCATGAAGGGGCCATCCTGAACAGAAACTTCAACCTGAGCCTACGTCTGATCCTCGCCCTGACTTCAGATGCATGAGATTTAGATTTAGCTCTACAGAGTGTGCCTGCCATGATCTTGACCCAAAACCTAAGCCTAGCTTGTGTTCTCACACTTCCTTCCTCACAATTCTGGCCCACAAGCCCTCCAGTGTGAGAATTCCGTCGCCACAATGCAGCACTCTTCCTTCCCTCCAGAAGAAAAACGTTGCCCCTGGGGCTACCCAGAAACGCCAAATGAGGATCAACCTGCATGCCACTCAACTTTACTCCAATTATACAGTCTAAGCTTGGCACTAATGCCCTGTCTGACACAGCCTGAGCCTGGACCTCCTGGATGACACCCAGAAAGGTGGTGTCACACCTAAGGACTGTGCCAGTGCTCTCCAAGGGAACTCTGCCCGTTTCATTTGCCACAACCTTACAGATGAGGAGAAACCTCCAATTCCCAAGACCAGTCCAATAGTGTTGGCCTCCCCCAACAAACATGGGTGATCTGAGACAAGCTGAGCAGTGACCTCCATTCTGAATCTTAGACAGAGACACTCAGAGGAGAATATTGAAAAGGACAGGCCCCTAGACCGTAATCAGATCCATTGCTTTGGATTCCAGGCATTGTTCCCCAGATGCTTGGTTTCCAATACCAGGTTGTGGGGGTTTCAGAACAAATCTCGTCTCTACATGGGAAACTTGCTCTTTGGAGCTGCATCAAAACCTCAGGTTAGGAGAATTCTTCAGGGCAACAGAGCCACTGCCCCATTCCAAGGGATCCATGGACACAAATCCACATCGACTGATCCTCATGAGATTCCATTTCAATTCAGCCCCCTCGGTTGTTCCCCCAGTGACAGCAGATCAAATCCTCCTTTTCACTAGGACACAATTGGAATGCAAGTTGGACTGCCCAGGCATCCATCATTAGAACTGTGCTTTGGAGCATTTCTTATGGGACGTCCTTGATCCATCCAAAAAGTCGTGACTGTCCCGCTGACGGAATCCTTGTGGTTTGGAGCATCACACACTCACAAAGTTGGAAATCTTCCATGGTTTCCTGATGCCCCCCCCACCTTCATGAAGGGGACATCATGTACAGAAACTCCAACCTAAGCCAACATCTGATCCTCGCCCTGACTTCAGATGCACGAGATCTCATTTCAGGTCTGTAGAGTGTGCCTGCCATGTCACCGCTGCGAATTCAAAGCTGAACTTGTGTTCTCAGACTTCTGTCCTAAAACACCTGGCCCACAAGCCCTGAAGTTGGCAATTCTGGAGCCAGAATGCAGCACTCTGCCTGCCCTGCAGAAGAAAATCTTTGCCCTATGGGGCCAACCAGAAACCCCAAATGAGGACCAACCTTCACATCACTCGACTGTACCCCAATTATACAGTCTAGCCTGGGGACTAATGCCCTGCCTGACACAGCCTGAGCCCAGACCTCATGATGGACACAGACATCTGGCCGAACACTAAGTGCATTGGACCCACCATGGCCTTAGGTTGTCATCTCTTACCAACCTCGGTTTTCTGGCTTCAGAATCTAGACCTTATCTCTACTCACTGCCATGCCGTGTACGTGATGCAGAAATCAGAACTCCTCCTTCCCCATGACCAGAAACCCTGTGGTTGGCATGTTGTCCAACGTGCAGTGTAGGAGAAACCAGCATGGCCCATGAGGCCCCAGACATGCTTGAGGGCTGCGATGGGCACAAACACACATTAGGATCCTAAGCATGATCCCTGGCCTCAAGTAAAGCCTCTCCGGGGATGGACCAAGAGCCCACATATGGAGATTACCATGCCCCTACTCCCCAGGCCTTAACCAGTGCTTGATAAGTCTAGTCACCCCTACTCAGATCTCTTCTCTAGAATCCCTCCTTGGTGGGACACATGAGGTTAAAAAAAAAAATAGAGAAAGGACTCCTACCGTCCAAAGAATGACCGCAAACACTTGGAATTGGGCCAAATTCACATGGAGAAATACTCGTCCATGGCTGATGAGGCCATCCTGACATTCCACGGCCACCATTGACACAAAATCCGGAGACAAAAGCCTGAACAAAGCGCCCTTTGTTCAAAGCCTGAAAAATTCTCACGGTCTGTAGATCGGGCCTGCCATACCTATGTCCCCAAACCTAAGCCACGTTTGTGTTTTCAGACTTCTGTCTCCATTGTCCTGGCCCACACACCCTCAAGGCTTGGCCCCATGGAGCCACACCTCAGGACTGTGCCTGCCCTCTCCATGGGAATTCTGCTCATTCCTTTGGCACAACCTGACAGATTAGGAGCAACATCCGAAGTCCCCGAGGCCACCCCAATATTGTAGGATGTCCGCGACAAACAGGGACCATCTGCCACAAGCTGAGCCACTACCTCCAATCAGACCTGTAGATAGATATCCATAGAAAAGAAGATTGAACAGGACAGGCACCTAGGCCCTAAATGGATCCATTGCTTTTGTTTTCACGTATCTCTCCTCAGAGGCCTGGATTCCAATACCAGCACATGGGGGTTTCTGGAGCTACCAATCAGAACAAATCGCATGCCACATGGGAATCATGCTATATGGAACTGTGTCAAAACCTCCAGTTAGGAGAAAATTTCACGTCACTGGAGCCACCGCCCCATTCCAATGTCTCAATGGACACAATCCCACATTATGACCCATCCTCAGGAGAGTCCATTTCAACTCAAACCTGGCGGTTGCTCACCCAGTGCCAGCAGAACAAACCTGCTTTGTCACTAGGAGACAATTGGAATGCGAGTTCGTTGCCCAGGTATCCGTTGTTAGAACTCTGCTCTGGAGAAATTCCTAATGGGGTGTCCTTGATCCATTCAACAGGTCTCAACTGTCCTGCAGAAGGAATCCTTGTGGTTTGCAGCATCACACACTCGCACCGTGGGAAAACCTCCATGGCCTCGTGATGCCTCCACCTTCAGGTAGAGGACATCATGGACAGAAACTCCTGTCTGATCCTCGCCCTGACTTCAGATGCATGAGATCTCAATTCAGCTCTGCAGAGTGTGCCTGCCTTGCCCTCGCCCAAAACCTAAGCCAGCTCACGTTCTCAGACTTCCGTACTCACACTCATGGCCCACAAGCCTTCCACTTTGGGAATTCTGGAGACAAAATGCAGCACTCTGCCTGCCCTCCAGAAGAGAGACTTTGCCCTAGGGGTCTACCCAGAAACATCAAATGAGGATCAACCTGCAATTCTCTAGACTGTACCCCAATTATACAGTCTAGCCTGGGCACTAATGCCCTGTCTGACACAGCCTGACCCCAGACCTCGTGACCGACACCCAGACACCTGGCCTCACACTGAACACAACGAACATGCCATGGCCTTAGGTCATCATCTCTTCCCAACCTTGTTCTTCAGGCTTCAGAACCTAGACATTATCTCCACTCACAACTAAGTGATGTACGTGATGCAGAAATCAGAACTTCACCTTCCCCATGACCAGAAACCTTGTGGTTGGCATGTTGTCCAACGTTCAGTATATGAGAACCCAGCATGGCCCATGAGGCCTCAGACATGCTTGAGGGCTGCGATGGGCACAAACACACATTAGGACCCTAAGCATGAACCCTGGCCTCAAGTAAAGCCTCTCCGGGGCTGGACCAAGAGCCTGCATATGGGACTTGCCATGCCCCTACTCCCCCAATCCTAGCCAGAGCTTGAGAAGTCTAGTCAACCTTATTCAGAGCTCTTTCCTGGAATCCCTCTTTGGTGGGACACATAAGGTAAAAAAAAAAAAAAAAACCAAGATAAAGAAAAAAAAAAAGTAAGGACTCCTACCATCCAAAGAATGACCCCAAACACTTGGAATCTGGCCAAATCCACAGAGAGAAATACTCGTCCATGGTCGATGAGGCCAGCCTGACATTCCACGGCCACCATTGACACAAAATCCGGAGACAAAAACCTGAAAAAGCGCCACACACTTGCCCTTTGTTCAGAGCCCCCAAAATTCTCAAGGTCTGTAGATCGGGCCTGCCATACCTATGTCCCCAAACCTAAGCCGAGTTTGTGTTTTCAGACTTCTGTCTCCATTGTCCTCACCCACACATTCTAAAGGCTGGGCCCCATGGAGCCACACCTCAGGACTGTGCCTGCCCTCTCCAAGGGAATTCTGCTCATTCATTTGGCACAACCTGACAGATTAGGAGAATCATCCAAAATCTCTGAGGCCATCCCAATAGTGTAGGATGTCCTGGACATACAGGGACCCTCTGGCACAAGCTGAGCCACTACCTCCAATCAGAACCTTAGACAGATATCCATAGAAAAGAATATTGAACAAGACAGGCACCTAGGCCCTAATTGGATCCATTGCTTTTGTTTTCAGGCATCTCTCCTCAGAGGCCTGGATTCCAATACCAGCATAAGGGGGTTTCCAGAGCTACCTATCAGAAAAAATCTCGTCTCCACATGGGAATCTTGCTCTATGGAGCTGTGTCATAACCTCCAGTTAGGAGAAAACTTCAGGTCACTGGAGCCACTGCCCCATTTGAATATCTCCATGGACACAATCCCAAATTATGACCCATCCTCAGGAGAGTCCATTTCAACTAAACCCCCTCGGTTGCTACTCCAGAGCCAGCAGATTGAACCTGCCTTGTCGCTAGGAGACAATTGAAATGCGAGTTGGGCTCTTCAGGCATCCATCCTTAGAACCCTGCTCTTGCGTCGTTCCTTATGGGACATCCTTGAGCCATCCAACAGGTCTCGACTGTCCCACAGGAGTCCTTGTGCATGGAACACCTAACAACTCATATCATGGAAAGCTTCCAAGGTCACATGATGCCCCCAATCTTCATGAAGGCAGATCATGGAAAGAAACTCCAACCTGAGCCAACAGCTGATCTTCGCCTTGACTTCAGATGCACGAGATCTTGATTCAGCTCTTCAGAGTGTACCTGCTGTGCCCTCACCCCAAAACCTAAGCGTAGCTAGTGTTCTCCGACTTCCGTCCTCACTCTCCTGGACCACACGCCCTCTATTTTGGGATTTCCGATGACACAGTGCTGCACTCTGCCTGCCCTCTAGAAGAAAAATATTGCCCTATGGGTCTACCCAGAAACCTCAAATGAGGATAAACCTGCACGTCACTCAACTGTACACCAATTATATAGTCTAGCCTGTGCACTAATGCCCTGTCCGACAGAACCTGAGGCCTGAATTCCCAACCGACATCCAGACAGCTTGCAGTACACTGAGAACATCTGAACCGCCATGGCCTTAGGTCGCCATCTCTTTCCAACTTCGGTTTTCAGGCTACAGAATCCTAGACCTTATCTCTACTCACTTCCCATGGGTGAACGTGATGCAGAAATCAGAACTCCTCCTGCCCTCTCGCCAGAATCTTGTGGTTGGCATCTTGTCCAACGTTCAGTGGAGGACCCCTGTAGGGCGTACAGGGGTAGTAGTAGGGCCCCTGAGGGTAGTGTAGGGTCCCTGAGGCCCTGCCTATGCTTAAGAGCTGCGGTGGGCTCAAACACACATTGGGACACTCAGTTTGAGCCCTGTCCTCAAGTAAAGCCTCTCAGTGGCTGGACCATGAGCCCGCATATGGGGCCTGCCATGCCCCAAGTCACCCAATCTTAACCAGAGGTAGAGACATCTAGTCACCCCTACTCAGGGCTCTGCTCTGGAAACCCTCTTTGGTGGGACATTTGAGGTAAATAAACACAGAAAGGACTCCTCCCACTCACAGAATGACCCCAATCACTTGGGATTGGGCCATCCCAAGTGATTGGGGTCCAGAGAGAAAGACTCGTCCATGGCCCATGAGGCCAGCCCGACATTCCATGGCCACTATTGACACAAAATCCAGAGACATAAGCTTCAGCAAGCGTTCACACTCACCCTTAGGTCATAGCCCAAAAAATTCTCCTCATAGTCTGTAGATTGGGCCTGCCATACCTACGTCCCCAAACCTAAGCCGAGTTTGTGTTTTCAGACTTCTATCCTGACATCCCTGTCCCACACACCCTCCAGACTGAGGCCCCTGGAGCCACACCTCAGGACTGTGCCTGCCCTCTCCAAGGAAATTCTTCCCATTCCATTGGCCACAACCCTACAGATAAGGAGAAACCTCCAAAGTCCCAGAGGCCATTCCAATAGTGTAGGCCACCCAGGACAAAGAGGGGCGATCTCTCACCAACTGAGCAACGACGTCAACTCACCCGTAGACAGATAACCCAAGAGAAGAAGATTAAACTGGACTGGCCCCTAGAATGTAATTGGTTCCATTGCTTTTTTTTTCTAAGCATCTCTCCTCAGAGGCCTGTTTTCCAATACCAGCATATGGGGGATTCCAGAGATACCAATCAGAACAAATCTTGTCTTCACATGGGAAACTTATCCTTTGGAGCACTGTAAAAGCCTCCAGTTAGGAGAAACCTTCAGGTAGCCGGAGCAACCGCCCTATTCCAAGGTCTCCATGGACACATACCCGCATTATGACCATTCGGCAGGAGAGTACATTTCAACTCAGCCCCGTCGATTACTCCCCCAGAGGCAGAATATCAAACCTGCCTTGTCGCTAGGAGACAACTGGAATGCAAAGCAGACTCTCTAGGCATCCATCCATGGAATCCTGCTCTGGCGCCGTTCCATATGGGATGTCCTGGAGCCTTCCAACAGGTCTTGACTGTCCCACAGAAGGAATCCTTGCAGATTGGAGCATCTCACAACTCCTATCGTGGGAAAACCTACATGGCCTCATGAGAGGCTCCCCTTTATAAAGGGGCCATCATGGACAGAAACTCCAACCTGAGCCAACTTCTGATGCATTGCTTTGGTTTCTAGGTATCTCTCCTCAGAGGCCTGGTTTCCAATATCAGAATATGGGGGCTTCCTAAGGAAACAATCAGAACAGATCTCATCTCCACATGGGAAACTTGCTCTTTGGAGCTGTGTCAATACCTCAGGTTAGGAGGATCCTTCAGGGCGCTGGCACCATGGCCCAATCCCAAGGTCTCCAAGGACACAAACTTACATTATGAACCATTCTCAGGAGAGTCCATTTCAAATCAGCCCACTCTGCTGCTCACCCAGAGCCAGCAGATCAAACCTTCCTTGTCACTAGGAGACAGTTAGAATGGGAGGCGGGCTGCCCAGGCATCCATCCTTAGAACCCTGCTCTGGAGAACTTCTTTATGGGACGTCTTGAATCCAACCAACCTGTCTTGACTGTCTCGCAGAATGAATCCTTGTGGTTTGAAGCATCACACAATAACACTGTGAGAAAACCTCCATATCCTCATGATGGCCCACACCTTCATAAATGGGCCATCATGGACAGAAACTCCATCCTAAGCCAAAGTCTGATCCTCGCCCTGAATTCAGAAGCATGAGATCTCGATTCAGCACTTGAGAGTGTGCCTGCTGGGCCCTCGCCTTGAAACCTAAGCCTATCTTGTGTTCTCAGACTTCCGTCCTCAGAATCCTGGCCACACCCCTCCAGTTTGGCAATTCTGGAGACACAATGCAGCACTCTGCCTGGTCTCCAGAAGAAAAATGTTGCCCTATAGGGCTAACCAGAAACGCCAAATGAGTAACAACCTGCATGCCACTCGACCATACCCCAATTATACAGTCTAGCCTGTGCACTAAAGCCCTGTCTGACACAGCCTGAGGGCAGACCTCCAGTCCAACACCAGGACAGCTGGCCGTACACAGAGCATATCATACCCACAATGGCTTTAGGCCATCATCTCTACCCAACCTCAATTTTCACCTTCAGAACCTAGACCTTATCTACACTCACTGCTCAGGAGTGAACGTGATGCAAGAATCAGAACTTCTCCTTCGCCATGGCAAGAAACCTTGTGGTTGGCATGTTGTCCAACGTTCATTGTAGGAGAAAGCAGCATGGACTATGAGGTCCCACCTATTCCTGAGGGCCACAATTTGCACAAACACATATTGTGACCCTCAGCGTGAGCCCTATCCTCATGTGAAGCCTCTTAGTGACTGGAACAACAGCCCACATATGGGGCTTGCCAAGCCCCTAGTCACCCAATCTCAACCAGAGTTCGAGATGTCTAGTCACCCGACTCAGGGCTCTGCTCTGGAATCCCTCTTTGGTGGGACACCTGAGGTAAAAAAAAAAAAAATACAGAAAGGACTTTTCCCATCCACAGAATGATCCCAACCGCTTGGGATCAGGCCAAATCACCAGAGAAAGAATTGTCCATGGCCCTTGAGGACACCCCGACATTCCACGTCCACCGTTGACACAAAATCCAGAGACAAAAGCCTGAGCAAGCGCCACATACTCGCCCTTTGTTCATAGCCCGGAAAATTCTCACGTTCTGTAGATCGAGCCTTCATACATACATCCCCAAACCTAAGCTGAGTTTGTGTTTTCAGACTTCTGTCCCCACAGTACTGGCCCACACACCATCCAAGCTGGGGCCCCTGGAGCCACCCCTCAGGACTGTGGCTTCCCTCTCCAGGGGAATTCTGCCACTTCCATTGGCCACAACCTTATAGATTAGGAGAAACCTCCAAACTCCCCGAGGCCATCCGAATAGTGTTGGCTGCCCAGGACAAACAGGGATGATCTTTCACAAGTTAGGAAACTACCTCCACTCAGACCCAGAGACAGATATCCCCATAGAATAATATTGAACTGGACAGGCACTTAGGCCCTAATCAGATCCATTGCTTTTGTTTCCAGGCATCTCTCCTCAGAGGCCTGGTTTCCAATACCAGCATAGGGGGATTACTGAGGCACTCATCAGAAAAATCTCGTCTCCACATAGGAAATGTACTCTTTGGAGCTCTATAAAAACCTCTGTTTAAGAGAATCTTTCAGGGCCCCGGATCAAGCGCCCCATTCCAGGGTCTCCATGGACTTAAAACCACATTATGATCTATCCTCGGGAGCGTCCATGTCAACTCAACCCCCTTGGTTTCTCCCCCAGGGCCTGCAGATCAAACCTGCCTTGTCGCTAGGAGACAACTAGAATGGGAGGTGGGCTGCCTAGGCATCAATCCTTAGAACCCTACTCTGGAGTCATTCCATATGGGACATCCTAGATCCATCCAACAGGTCTCAAGTGTCCCACAGAAGGAATCTTTGCAGTCTGGAGCATCTCAGAACTCCCATTGTGGGAAAATCTACATGGCCTCTTGAGACGCTCCACTTTATAAAGTGGCCATCATGGACAGAAACTCCAACCTGAGCAAACGTCTGATATTCGCCCTGACTTCAGGTGCATGAGATCATGATTCAGCTCTGCAGAGTGTGCCTTCTGTGCCCTCACCCCCAAAACTAAGCCTAGCTTGTGTTCTCAGACTACAGTCCTCACACCCCTGGCCCAAAATCCCTACAGTTTGGCAATACTGGGGCCACAATGCAGCACTCTGCCTGCCCTCCCAGAGAAAAAACGTTGCCTTATGGAACTACCTAGAGACCCGTATGAGGATCAATTGAACGCCACTCGACTGCACCCCAAATATTCAGTCTACCCTGTCTAATGCCTTGTCTGACACAGCATGAGCCCACACCTCCAGACCTACGCTCAACAGCTGGCCGCACACTGAGCTCATTGGACCCAACAGGTCCTTAGGTCTTCATCTCTTCCCAACCTCGGTTTTCAGGTTTCAGAACCTAGACCTAAACTCCAATCACTGTCCAGGGGTTAACGTGATGCAGAAGTCACAACTCTTCCTTCGCCATGGCCAGAAACCTTGTGGTTGGCATATTCTCCAACGTTCAGTGTCGGAGAATCCAGCGTGGCCCATGAGGCCCTTCCCATGCTTGAGGGCCTTGTTGGCACAAATAGGCATTGTGACCCTCAGCATGAGCCCTGTCCTCAAGGAAGGCCTCTCAGTGTCTGAATCAAGAGCCCACATATTGGACATGCCATGCCCCTAGGCCCCCAAACTAAAACAGAGGTGGGGTTGCCCAGTTGTCCCTCCCGAGGACTCTGCTCTTGAATCCCTCCTTTATTGGGACACATGAGGTACAAAAAATAAAATAAAATAAAATAAAAAACAGAAAGGACTCCTCCCATCCCACAGAACATACACAAACTCTTGGGATTGGGTCAAATCCTCAGAGAAGGAAAGCCGTCCACAACCCATGAGGCAACGCCAGCATTCCACCCACATTGTTGACACAAATCCAGAGACAAAATCTGAGCAATCACCTCAAACTCACACTTTTTCATATCCTGAAGTGTTATCACGGTCTGTAGATTGGGCGTGCCATAACTATGTCCCCAATCCTAAGCGGAGTTTGTGTTTTCAGATTTTTGCTCCACAGGCCTGGCCCACACACCCTCAAAGTTGGGCCCCTAGAGCCAAACTCAGAACTTTGCCTGCCCTCTCCAGGGGATTTCTGCCCATTCCATTGACCACAACCTTATAGATTAGGAGAAACTCCAAAGTCCCGAGGCCATTCCAATATTATAGGTCGCCCAGGACAAACAGGGGCGATCTGACACAATCTGAGCAACTACCTCACCTCAGATACTTAGACACGTATCCCCAGCAAAGAGATTGAACCGGACAGGCACCTAGGCTCTAATCATATCCATTGCTTTTGTTTCCAGTCATCTCTCCTCAGAGGCCTGGTTTCCAATACCAGCATATGGGAGATTCCTTAGGCACTCATCAATTCAAAATTCTCTTCTCTACATAGGAAACATACTCTTTAGAGCTCCATCAAAACCTCCGGTTATGAACATCCCTCAAGGACCCGGATCAAGACCCCATTCCAAGGTCTCCATGGACACAAATGCACATTATGACCCATCCTCAACTCACCCATTTCAAAACACCCGATTCGGTTGCTCCACTAGATCAGGCAGATCGAACTTGCCTTGGCTCTATGAGACACCTGGAATGGGAGGCAGGCTGCCCAGGCATCCATCCTTAGAACCCTGCTCTGGATAACTTCCTTATGGGATGTCCTGGAGCCATCCACCGGTCTCACCTGTCCCACAGAAGGAATCATTGCGGTTTGGAGCATCTCACAATTCAAATCGTGGGAAAAACTCCATGTCCTCGTGACACCCTCCCATTCATGAAGGGGCCATCATGGACAGAAACTCCGACCTAAGCCAACGTCTGATCCTAGCTCTGTCTTCAGGTATACGGGATCTCGAATCATCTCTGCAGAGGGTGCCTGCCGTCCCTTCACCCCGAAATCTAAGTCTGGCTTGTGTTCTCAGAATTTTTTCCTCACACTCCTGGCCCACAAGCCTTCCAGTTTGGGAATTCTGGAGCCAGTATGTAACACTGTGTCTTCCCTCCAGAAGAAAAATGTTGCCCTCTGGGGCTACCCAGTAACCACAAATGAGTACCATCCTGCACGAAACTCGACTGCACCCCAACGATACAGTCTAGCCTGGGCACTAATTCCCTGTCTGCCACAGCCTGAGCCTGCACCTCCCAACCCACACTCAACAGCAGGCCGAACACTGAGCACATCAGACACACCATGGCCTTAGGGCTTCATCTCTTCCCAAACTCAGTTTTCAGGCTTCAGAACCTAGACCTTAAATCCAATCATAGTCCAGGAGTGAAAGTGTGGCAGAAATTAGAACTCCTTCTTCCCCATGGCCAGAAAACTTGTGGTTGCCATATTGTGCAACGTTCAGTGTAGGAGAAACCACCATGGTACATTAGGCCACCCCCTGACTTGAGGGGCTCCTTGGGCACAAAAACACATTGTGAAACTCAGTGTGAGACCTATCCTCAAGGAAGGCCTCTCAGTGTCTGGACCAAGAGCCCACATATGGGGCTTGCCATGTTCTTAGGTCCCAATGTTAAACAGAGGTCTGGTTGTCCAGTTGCCCCAACCCACGACTCTGCTCTGGAATCCCTCTTTTGGTGATCCACCTGAGGTAAAAAAAAAAAAAAAAAAAAAAAAACAAAAACAAAAAAAAATAAAAATAAGCACAAAAAACCAGAAAGGCCTCCTCCCTTCCCACAGAATGAACCCAAACTCTTGGGATCAGGTCAAATCCCCAGAAAGGGAGCCTCATCGATGGCCCATGAGGACACCCCGACATTCCATGGCAATCGGTGACACATTTCCAGAAAAAAAAAAAAAAAAAGCATGAGCAAGCATCTCACATCGCCCTTTGTTCATATCCCGAAGAGTTCTCCTCACGGTCTATAGATCGGGCCGGCCATACCTACATCCCCCAACCTAAGTGGAGTTTGTGTTTTCAGACTTTTGTCCAAATAGCCCTGGACCACACACGCTCCACACTTGGGTCCCTGGAGCCACACCTCAGGACTGTGCTTCCCTTTCAAGGGAATTCTTCCCATTCCATTGGCCACAACCTTGCAAATGAGGAAAAACCTCCAAAGTCACCGAGGCCATCCCATTAGTGTAGGCCGCCCAGGACAAACAGGGGTGATCTCAAACCAGCTGAGAAACTACCTCCACTCAGACAACAGATGTCCCCAGAGAAGAATATTGAACCGGTCAGGCCCCTAGGCCCTAATCAGATCCATTGCTTTGGTTTCCAGGCATCTCTCCTCAGAGGCCTCGTTTCCAATACCAGCATATGGTGGTTTCCTGAGGCACCATTAAAAACAAATCTCGTCTCCCCATGGAAAACTTGCTCATTGGAGCTTTGTCATAACCTCTGGTTAGGAGAATCCTTCAGGGCCCTGGTGCCACTGCCCCATACCAAGGTCTCCATGGACTCAAACCAACATTAAGACCATCCTCAGGAGAGTCCATTTCAACTCAGCCCCCTCTGTTGCTACCCCAAGACAGCAGATCAAACGTTTATTGTTGCTAGGAGACAATTGGAATGTGAGGCTGGCTGCCCAGGCATCCATACTTAGAACGCTTTTCTGGAAAAATACCTTATAAGACGTCCTGGAGCCATCCAACAAATCTTAATTGTCCCACAGAAGGAATCCTTGTGGTTTGCAGCATCACACACTCGCACCGTGGGAAAACCTCCATGGCCTCGTGATGCCTCCACCTTCAGGTAGAGGACATCATGGACAGAAACTCCTGTCTGATCCTCGCCCTGACTTCAGATGCATGAGATCTCAATTCAGCTCTGCAGAGTGTGCCTGCCTTGCCCTCGCCCAAAACCTAAGCCAGCTCACGTTCTCAGACTTCCGTCCTCACACTCATGGCCCACAAGCCTTCCACTTTGGGAATTCTGGAGACAAAATGCAGCACTCTGCCTGCCCTCCAGAAGAGAGACTTTGCCCTAGGGGTCTACCCAGAAACATCAAATGAGGATCAACCTGCAATTCTCTAGACTGTACCCCAATTATACAGTCTAGCCTGGGCACTAATGCCCTGTCTGACACAGCCTGACCCCAGACCTCGTGACCGACACCCAGACACCTGGCCTCACACTGAACACAACGAACATGCCATGGCCTTAGGTCATCATCTCTTCCCAACCTTGTTCTTCAGGCTTCAGAACCTAGACATTATCTCCACTCACAACTAAGTGATGTACGTGATGCAGAAATCAGAACTTCACCTTCCCCATGACCAGAAACCTTGTGGTTGGCATGTTGTCCAACGTTCAGTATATGAGAACCCAGCATGGCCCATGAGGCCTCAGACATGCTTGAGGGCTGCGATGGGCACAAACACACATTAGGACCCTAAGCATGAACCCTGGCCTCAAGTAAAGCCTCTCCGGGGCTGGACCAAGAGCCTGCATATGGGACTTGCCATGCCCCTACTCCCCCAATCCTAGCCAGAGCTTGAGAAGTCTAGTCAACCTTATTCAGAGCTCTTTCCTGGAATCCCTCTTTGGTGGGACACATAAGGTAAAAAAAAAAAAAAAAAAAAAAAAAAAAACCAAGATAAAGAAAAAAAAAAAAGTAAGGACTCCTACCATCCAAAGAATGACCCCAAACACTTGGAATCTGGCCAAATCCACAGAGAGAAATACTCGTCCATGGTCGATGAGGCCAGCCTGACATTCCACGGCCACCATTGACACAAAATCCGGAGACAAAAACCTGAAAAAGCGCCACACACTTGCCCTTTGTTCAGAGCCCCCAAAATTCTCAAGGTCTGTAGATCGGGCCTGCCATACCTATGTCCCCAAACCTAAGCCGAGTTTGTGTTTTCAGACTTCTGTCTCCATTGTCCTCACCCACACATTCTAAAGGCTGGGCCCCATGGAGCCACACCTCAGGACTGTGCCTGCCCTCTCCAAGGGAATTCTGCTCATTCATTTGGCACAACCTGACAGATTAGGAGAATCATCCAAAATCTCTGAGGCCATCCCAATAGTGTAGGATGTCCTGGACATACAGGGACCCTCTGGCACAAGCTGAGCCACTACCTCCAATCAGAACCTTAGACAGATATCCATAGAAAAGAATATTGAACAAGACAGGCACCTAGGCCCTAATTGGATCCATTGCTTTTGTTTTCAGGCATCTCTCCTCAGAGGCCTGGATTCCAATACCAGCATAAGGGGGTTTCCAGAGCTACCTATCAGAAAAAATCTCGTCTCCACATGGGAATCTTGCTCTATGGAGCTGTGTCATAACCTCCAGTTAGGAGAAAACTTCAGGTCACTGGAGCCACTGCCCCATTTGAATATCTCCATGGACACAATCCCAAATTATGACCCATCCTCAGGAGAGTCCATTTCAACTAAACCCCCTCGGTTGCTACTCCAGAGCCAGCAGATTGAACCTGCCTTGTCGCTAGGAGACAATTGAAATGCGAGTTGGGCTCTTCAGGCATCCATCCTTAGAACCCTGCTCTTGCGTCGTTCCTTATGGGACATCCTTGAGCCATCCAACAGGTCTCGACTGTCCCACAGGAGTCCTTGTGCATGGAACACCTAACAACTCATATCATGGAAAGCTTCCAAGGTCACATGATGCCCCCAATCTTCATGAAGGCAGATCATGGAAAGAAACTCCAACCTGAGCCAACAGCTGATCTTCGCCTTGACTTCAGATGCACGAGATCTTGATTCAGCTCTTCAGAGTGTACCTGCTGTGCCCTCACCCCAAAACCTAAGCGTAGCTAGTGTTCTCCGACTTCCGTCCTCACTCTCCTGGACCACACGCCCTCTATTTTGGGATTTCCGATGACACAGTGCTGCACTCTGCCTGCCCTCTAGAAGAAAAATATTGCCCTATGGGTCTACCCAGAAACCTCAAATGAGGATAAACCTGCACGTCACTCAACTGTACACCAATTATATAGTCTAGCCTGTGCACTAATGCCCTGTCCGACAGAACCTGAGGCCTGAATTCCCAACCGACACCCAGACAGCTTGCAGTACACTGAGAACATCTGAACCGCCATGGCCTTAGGTCGCCATCTCTTTCCAACTTCGGTTTTCAGGCTACAGAATCCTAGACCTTATCTCTACTCACTTCCCATGGGTGAACGTGATGCAGAAATCAGAACTCCTCCTGCCCTCTCGCCAGAATCTTGTGGTTGGCATCTTGTCCAACGTTCAGTGGAGGACCCCTGTAGGGCGTACAGGGGTAGTAGTAGGGCCCCTGAGGGTAGTGTAGGGTCCCTGAGGCCCTGCCTATGCTTAAGAGCTGCGGTGGGCTCAAACACACATTGGGACACTCAGTTTGAGCCCTGTCCTCAAGTAAAGCCTCTCAGTGGCTGGACCATGAGCCCGCATATGGGGCCTGCCATGCCCCAAGTCACCCAATCTTAACCAGAGGTAGAGACATCTAGTCACCCCTACTCAGGGCTCTGCTCTGGAAACCCTCTTTGGTGGGACATTTGAGGTAAATAAACACAGAAAGGACTCCTCCCACTCACAGAATGACCCCAATCACTTGGGATTGGGCCATCCCAAGTGATTGGGGTCCAGAGAGAAAGACTCGTCCATGGCCCATGAGGCCAGCCCGACATTCCATGGCCACTATTGACACAAAATCCAGAGACATAAGCTTCAGCAAGCGTTCACACTCACCCTTAGGTCATAGCCCAAAAAATTCTCCTCATAGTCTGTAGATTGGGCCTGCCATACCTACGTCCCCAAACCTAAGCCGAGTTTGTGTTTTCAGACTTCTATCCTGACATCCCTGTCCCACACACCCTCCAGACTGAGGCCCCTGGAGCCACACCTCAGGACTGTGCCTGCCCTCTCCAAGGAAATTCTTCCCATTCCATTGGCCACAACCCTACAGATAAGGAGAAACCTCCAAAGTCCCAGAGGCCATTCCAATAGTGTAGGCCACCCAGGACAAAGAGGGGCGATCTCTCACCAACTGAGCAACGACGTCAACTCACCCGTAGACAGATAACCCAAGAGAAGAAGATTAAACTGGACTGGCCCCTAGAATGTAATTGGTTCCATTGCTTTTTTTTTCTAAGCATCTCTCCTCAGAGGCCTGTTTTCCAATACCAGCATATGGGGGATTCCAGAGATACCAATCAGAACAAATCTTGTCTTCACATGGGAAACTTATCCTTTGGAGCACTGTAAAAGCCTCCAGTTAGGAGAAACCTTCAGGTAGCCGGAGCAACCGCCCTATTCCAAGGTCTCCATGGACACATACCCGCATTATGACCATTCGGCAGGAGAGTACATTTCAACTCAGCCCCGTCGATTACTCCCCCAGAGGCAGAATATCAAACCTGCCTTGTCGCTAGGAGACAACTGGAATGCAAAGCAGACTCTCTAGGCATCCATCCATGGAATCCTGCTCTGGCGCCGTTCCATATGGGATGTCCTGGAGCCTTCCAACAGGTCTTGACTGTCCCACAGAAGGAATCCTTGCAGATTGGAGCATCTCACAACTCCTATCGTGGGAAAACCTACATGGCCTCATGAGAGGCTCCCCTTTATAAAGGGGCCATCATGGACAGAAACTCCAACCTGAGCCAACTTCTGATGCATTGCTTTGGTTTCTAGGTATCTCTCCTCAGAGGCCTGGTTTCCAATATCAGAATATGGGGGCTTCCTAAGGAAACAATCAGAACAGATCTCATCTCCACATGGGAAACTTGCTCTTTGGAGCTGTGTCAATACCTCAGGTTAGGAGGATCCTTCAGGGCGCTGGCACCATGGCCCAATCCCAAGGTCTCCAAGGACACAAACTTACATTATGAACCATTCTCAGGAGAGTCCATTTCAAATCAGCCCACTCTGCTGCTCACCCAGAGCCAGCAGATCAAACCTTCCTTGTCACTAGGAGACAGTTAGAATGGGAGGCGGGCTGCCCAGGCATCCATCCTTAGAACCCTGCTCTGGAGAACTTCTTTATGGGACGTCTTGAATCCAAACAACCTGTCTTGACTGTCTCGCAGAATGAATCCTTGTGGTTTGAAGCATCACACAATAACACTGTGAGAAAACCTCCATATCCTCATGATGACCCACACCTTCATAAATGGGCCATCATGGACAGAAACTCCATCCTAAGCCAAAGTCTGATCCTCGCCCTGAATTCAGAAGCATGAGATCTCGATTCAGCACTTGAGAGTGTGCCTGCTGGGCCCTCGCCTTGAAACCTAAGCCTATCTTGTGTTCTCAGACTTCCGTCCTCAGAATCCTGGCCACACCCCTCCAGTTTGGCAATTCTGGAGACACAATGCAGCACTCTGCCTGGTCTCCAGAAGAAAAATGTTGCCCTATAGGGCTAACCAGAAACGCCAAATGAGTAACAACCTGCATGCCACTCGACCATACCCCAATTATACAGTCTAGCCTGTGCACTAAAGCCCTGTCTGACACAGCCTGAGGGCAGACCTCCAGTCCAACACCAGGACAGCTGGCCGTACACAGAGCATATCATACCCACAATGGCTTTAGGCCATCATCTCTACCCAACCTCAATTTTCACCTTCAGAACCTAGACCTTATCTACACTCACTGCTCAGGAGTGAACGTGATGCAAGAATCAGAACTTCTCCTTCGCCATGGCAAGAAACCTTGTGGTTGGCATGTTGTCCAACGTTCATTGTAGGAGAAAGCAGCATGGACTATGAGGTCCCACCTATTCCTGAGGGCCACAATTTGCACAAACACATATTGTGACCCTCAGCGTGAGCCCTATCCTCATGTGAAGCCTCTTAGTGACTGGAACAACAGCCCACATATGGGGCTTGCCAAGCCCCTAGTCACCCAATCTCAACCAGAGTTCGAGATGTCTAGTCACCCGACTCAGGGCTCTGCTCTGGAATCCCTCTTTGGTGGGACACCTGAGGTAAAAAAAAAAAAAATACAGAAAGGACTTTTCCCATCCACAGAATGATCCCAACCGCTTGGGATCAGGCCAAATCACCAGAGAAAGAATTGTCCATGGCCCTTGAGGACACCCCGACATTCCACGGCCACCGTTGACACAAAATCCAGAGACAAAAGCCTGAGCAAGCGCCACATACTCGCCCTTTGTTCATAGCCCGGAAAATTCTCACGTTCTGTAGATCGAGCCTTCATACATACATCCCCAAACCTAAGCTGAGTTTGTGTTTTCAGACTTCTGTCCCCACAGTACTGGCCCACACACCATCCAAGCTGGGGCCCCTGGAGCCACCCCTCAGGACTGTGGCTTCCCTCTCCAGGGGAATTCTGCCACTTCCATTGGCCACAACCTTATAGATTAGGAGAAACCTCCAAACTCCCCGAGGCCATCCGAATAGTGTTGGCTGCCCAGGACAAACAGGGATGATCTTTCACAAGTTAGGAAACTACCTCCACTCAGACCCAGAGACAGATATCCCCATAGAATAATATTGAACTGGACAGGCACTTAGGCCCTAATCAGATCCATTGCTTTTGTTTCCAGGCATCTCTCCTCAGAGGCCTGGTTTCCAATACCAGCATAGGGGGATTACTGAGGCACTCATCAGAAAAATCTCGTCTCCACATAGGAAATGTACTCTTTGGAGCTCTATAAAAACCTCTGTTTAAGAGAATCTTTCAGGGCCCCGGATCAAGCGCCCCATTCCAGGGTCTCCATGGACTTAAAACCACATTATGATCTATCCTCGGGAGCGTCCATGTCAACTCAACCCCCTTGGTTTCTCCCCCAGGGCCTGCAGATCAAACCTGCCTTGTCGCTAGGAGACAACTAGAATGGGAGGTGGGCTGCCTAGGCATCAATCCTTAGAACCCTACTCTGGAGTCATTCCATATGGGACATCCTAGATCCATCCAACAGGTCTCAAGTGTCCCACAGAAGGAATCTTTGCAGTCTGGAGCATCTCAGAACTCCCATTGTGGGAAAATCTACATGGCCTCTTGAGACGCTCCACTTTATAAAGTGGCCATCATGGACAGAAACTCCAACCTGAGCAAACGTCTGATATTCGCCCTGACTTCAGGTGCATGAGATCATGATTCAGCTCTGCAGAGTGTGCCTTCTGTGCCCTCACCCCCAAAACTAAGCCTAGCTTGTGTTCTCAGACTACAGTCCTCACACCCCTGGCCCAAAATCCCTACAGTTTGGCAATACTGGGGCCACAATGCAGCACTCTGCCTGCCCTCCCAGAGAAAAAACGTTGCCTTATGGAACTACCTAGAGACCCGTATGAGGATCAATTGAACGCCACTCGACTGCACCCCAAATATTCAGTCTACCCTGTCTAATGCCTTGTCTGACACAGCATGAGCCCACACCTCCAGACCTACGCTCAACAGCTGGCCGCACACTGAGCTCATTGGACCCAACAGGTCCTTAGGTCTTCATCTCTTCCCAACCTCGGTTTTCAGGTTTCAGAACCTAGACCTAAACTCCAATCACTGTCCAGGGGTTAACGTGATGCAGAAGTCACAACTCTTCCTTCGCCATGGCCAGAAACCTTGTGGTTGGCATATTCTCCAACGTTCAGTGTCGGAGAATCCAGCGTGGCCCATGAGGCCCTTCCCATGCTTGAGGGCCTTGTTGGCACAAATAGGCATTGTGACCCTCAGCATGAGCCCTGTCCTCAAGGAAGGCCTCTCAGTGTCTGAATCAAGAGCCCACATATTGGACATGCCATGCCCCTAGGCCCCCAAACTAAAACAGAGGTGGGGTTGCCCAGTTGTCCCTCCCGAGGACTCTGCTCTTGAATCCCTCCTTTATTGGGACACATGAGGTACAAAAAATAAAATAAAATAAAATAAAAAACAGAAAGGACTCCTCCCATCCCACAGAACATACACAAACTCTTGGGATTGGGTCAAATCCTCAGAGAAGGAAAGCCGTCCACAACCCATGAGGCAACGCCAGCATTCCACCCACATTGTTGACACAAATCCAGAGACAAAATCTGAGCAATCACCTCAAACTCACACTTTTTCATATCCTGAAGTGTTATCACGGTCTGTAGATTGGGCGTGCCATAACTATGTCCCCAATCCTAAGCGGAGTTTGTGTTTTCAGATTTTTGCTCCACAGGCCTGGCCCACACACCCTCAAAGTTGGGCCCCTAGAGCCAAACTCAGAACTTTGCCTGCCCTCTCCAGGGGATTTCTGCCCATTCCATTGACCACAACCTTATAGATTAGGAGAAACTCCAAAGTCCCGAGGCCATTCCAATATTATAGGTCGCCCAGGACAAACAGGGGCGATCTGACACAATCTGAGCAACTACCTCACCTCAGATACTTAGACACGTATCCCCAGCAAAGAGATTGAACCGGACAGGCACCTAGGCTCTAATCATATCCATTGCTTTTGTTTCCAGTCATCTCTCCTCAGAGGCCTGGTTTCCAATACCAGCATATGGGAGATTCCTTAGGCACTCATCAATTCAAAATTCTCTTCTCTACATAGGAAACATACTCTTTAGAGCTCCATCAAAACCTCCGGTTATGAACATCCCTCAAGGACCCGGATCAAGACCCCATTCCAAGGTCTCCATGGACACAAATGCACATTATGACCCATCCTCAACTCACCCATTTCAAAACACCCGATTCGGTTGCTCCACTAGATCAGGCAGATCGAACTTGCCTTGGCTCTATGAGACACCTGGAATGGGAGGCAGGCTGCCCAGGCATCCATCCTTAGAACCCTGCTCTGGATAACTTCCTTATGGGATGTCCTGGAGCCATCCACCGGTCTCACCTGTCCCACAGAAGGAATCATTGCGGTTTGGAGCATCTCACAATTCAAATCGTGGGAAAAACTCCATGTCCTCGTGACACCCTCCCATTCATGAAGGGGCCATCATGGACAGAAACTCCGACCTAAGCCAACGTCTGATCCTAGCTCTGTCTTCAGGTATACGGGATCTCGAATCATCTCTGCAGAGGGTGCCTGCCGTCCCTTCACCCCGAAATCTAAGTCTGGCTTGTGTTCTCAGAATTTTTTCCTCACACTCCTGGCCCACAAGCCTTCCAGTTTGGGAATTCTGGAGCCAGTATGTAACACTGTGTCTTCCCTCCAGAAGAAAAATGTTGCCCTCTGGGGCTACCCAGTAACCACAAATGAGTACCATCCTGCACGAAACTCGACTGCACCCCAACGATACAGTCTAGCCTGGGCACTAATTCCCTGTCTGCCACAGCCTGAGCCTGCACCTCCCAACCCACACTCAACAGCAGGCCGAACACTGAGCACATCAGACACACCATGGCCTTAGGGCTTCATCTCTTCCCAAACTCAGTTTTCAGGCTTCAGAACCTAGACCTTAAATCCAATCATAGTCCAGGAGTGAAAGTGTGGCAGAAATTAGAACTCCTTCTTCCCCATGGCCAGAAAACTTGTGGTTGCCATATTGTGCAACGTTCAGTGTAGGAGAAACCACCATGGTACATTAGGCCACCCCCTGACTTGAGGGGCTCCTTGGGCACAAAAACACATTGTGAAACTCAGTGTGAGACCTATCCTCAAGGAAGGCCTCTCAGTGTCTGGACCAAGAGCCCACATATGGGGCTTGCCATGTTCTTAGGTCCCAATGTTAAACAGAGGTCTGGTTGTCCAGTTGCCCCAACCCACGACTCTGCTCTGGAATCCCTCTTTTGGTGATCCACCTGAGGTAAAAAAAAAAAAAAAAAAAAAAAAACAAAAACAAAAAAAAATAAAAATAAGCACAAAAAACCAGAAAGGCCTCCTCCCTTCCCACAGAATGAACCCAAACTCTTGGGATCAGGTCAAATCCCCAGAAAGGGAGCCTCATCGATGGCCCATGAGGACACCCCGACATTCCATGGCAATCGGTGACACATTTCCAGAAAAAAAAAAAAAAAAAGCATGAGCAAGCATCTCACATCGCCCTTTGTTCATATCCCGAAGAGTTCTCCTCACGGTCTATAGATCGGGCCGGCCATACCTACATCCCCCAACCTAAGTGGAGTTTGTGTTTTCAGACTTTTGTCCAAATAGCCCTGGACCACACACGCTCCACACTTGGGTCCCTGGAGCCACACCTCAGGACTGTGCTTCCCTTTCAAGGGAATTCTTCCCATTCCATTGGCCACAACCTTGCAAATGAGGAAAAACCTCCAAAGTCACCGAGGCCATCCCATTAGTGTAGGCCGCCCAGGACAAACAGGGGTGATCTCAAACCAGCTGAGAAACTACCTCCACTCAGACAACAGATGTCCCCAGAGAAGAATATTGAACCGGTCAGGCCCCTAGGCCCTAATCAGATCCATTGCTTTGGTTTCCAGGCATCTCTCCTCAGAGGCCTCGTTTCCAATACCAGCATATGGTGGTTTCCTGAGGCACCATTAAAAACAAATCTCGTCTCCCCATGGAAAACTTGCTCATTGGAGCTTTGTCATAACCTCTGGTTAGGAGAATCCTTCAGGGCCCTGGTGCCACTGCCCCATACCAAGGTCTCCATGGACTCAAACCAACATTAAGACCATCCTCAGGAGAGTCCATTTCAACTCAGCCCCCTCTGTTGCTACCCCAAGACAGCAGATCAAACGTTTATTGTTGCTAGGAGACAATTGGAATGTGAGGCTGGCTGCCCAGGCATCCATACTTAGAACGCTTTTCTGGAAAAATACCTTATAAGACGTCCTGGAGCCATCCAACAAATCTTAATTGTCCCACAGAAGGAATCCTTGTGGTTTGCAGCATCACACACTCGCACCGTGGGAAAACCTCCATGGCCTCGTGATGCCTCCACCTTCAGGTAGAGGACATCATGGACAGAAACTCCTGTCTGATCCTCGCCCTGACTTCAGATGCATGAGATCTCAATTCAGCTCTGCAGAGTGTGCCTGCCTTGCCCTCGCCCAAAACCTAAGCCAGCTCACGTTCTCAGACTTCCGTCCTCACACTCATGGCCCACAAGCCTTCCACTTTGGGAATTCTGGAGACAAAATGCAGCACTCTGCCTGCCCTCCAGAAGAGAGACTTTGCCCTAGGGGTCTACCCAGAAACATCAAATGAGGATCAACCTGCAATTCTCTAGACTGTACCCCAATTATACAGTCTAGCCTGGGCACTAATGCCCTGTCTGACACAGCCTGACCCCAGACCTCGTGACCGACACCCAGACACCTGGCCTCACACTGAACACAACGAACATGCCATGGCCTTAGGTCATCATCTCTTCCCAACCTTGTTCTTCAGGCTTCAGAACCTAGACATTATCTCCACTCACAACTAAGTGATGTACGTGATGCAGAAATCAGAACTTCACCTTCCCCATGACCAGAAACCTTGTGGTTGGCATGTTGTCCAACGTTCAGTATATGAGAACCCAGCATGGCCCATGAGGCCTCAGACATGCTTGAGGGCTGCGATGGGCACAAACACACATTAGGACCCTAAGCATGAACCCTGGCCTCAAGTAAAGCCTCTCCGGGGCTGGACCAAGAGCCTGCATATGGGACTTGCCATGCCCCTACTCCCCCAATCCTAGCCAGAGCTTGAGAAGTCTAGTCAACCTTATTCAGAGCTCTTTCCTGGAATCCCTCTTTGGTGGGACACATAAGGTAAAAAAAAAAAAAAAAAAAAAAAAAAAAACCAAGATAAAGAAAAAAAAAAAAGTAAGGACTCCTACCATCCAAAGAATGACCCCAAACACTTGGAATCTGGCCAAATCCACAGAGAGAAATACTCGTCCATGGTCGATGAGGCCAGCCTGACATTCCACGGCCACCATTGACACAAAATCCGGAGACAAAAACCTGAAAAAGCGCCACACACTTGCCCTTTGTTCAGAGCCCCCAAAATTCTCAAGGTCTGTAGATCGGGCCTGCCATACCTATGTCCCCAAACCTAAGCCGAGTTTGTGTTTTCAGACTTCTGTCTCCATTGTCCTCACCCACACATTCTAAAGGCTGGGCCCCATGGAGCCACACCTCAGGACTGTGCCTGCCCTCTCCAAGGGAATTCTGCTCATTCATTTGGCACAACCTGACAGATTAGGAGAATCATCCAAAATCTCTGAGGCCATCCCAATAGTGTAGGATGTCCTGGACATACAGGGACCCTCTGGCACAAGCTGAGCCACTACCTCCAATCAGAACCTTAGACAGATATCCATAGAAAAGAATATTGAACAAGACAGGCACCTAGGCCCTAATTGGATCCATTGCTTTTGTTTTCAGGCATCTCTCCTCAGAGGCCTGGATTCCAATACCAGCATAAGGGGGTTTCCAGAGCTACCTATCAGAAAAAATCTCGTCTCCACATGGGAATCTTGCTCTATGGAGCTGTGTCATAACCTCCAGTTAGGAGAAAACTTCAGGTCACTGGAGCCACTGCCCCATTTGAATATCTCCATGGACACAATCCCAAATTATGACCCATCCTCAGGAGAGTCCATTTCAACTAAACCCCCTCGGTTGCTACTCCAGAGCCAGCAGATTGAACCTGCCTTGTCGCTAGGAGACAATTGAAATGCGAGTTGGGCTCTTCAGGCATCCATCCTTAGAACCCTGCTCTTGCGTCGTTCCTTATGGGACATCCTTGAGCCATCCAACAGGTCTCGACTGTCCCACAGGAGTCCTTGTGCATGGAACACCTAACAACTCATATCATGGAAAGCTTCCAAGGTCACATGATGCCCCCAATCTTCATGAAGGCAGATCATGGAAAGAAACTCCAACCTGAGCCAACAGCTGATCTTCGCCTTGACTTCAGATGCACGAGATCTTGATTCAGCTCTTCAGAGTGTACCTGCTGTGCCCTCACCCCAAAACCTAAGCGTAGCTAGTGTTCTCCGACTTCCGTCCTCACTCTCCTGGACCACACGCCCTCTATTTTGGGATTTCCGATGACACAGTGCTGCACTCTGCCTGCCCTCTAGAAGAAAAATATTGCCCTATGGGTCTACCCAGAAACCTCAAATGAGGATAAACCTGCACGTCACTCAACTGTACACCAATTATATAGTCTAGCCTGTGCACTAATGCCCTGTCCGACAGAACCTGAGGCCTGAATTCCCAACCGACACCCAGACAGCTTGCAGTACACTGAGAACATCTGAACCGCCATGGCCTTAGGTCGCCATCTCTTTCCAACTTCGGTTTTCAGGCTACAGAATCCTAGACCTTATCTCTACTCACTTCCCATGGGTGAACGTGATGCAGAAATCAGAACTCCTCCTGCCCTCTCGCCAGAATCTTGTGGTTGGCATCTTGTCCAACGTTCAGTGGAGGACCCCTGTAGGGCGTACAGGGGTAGTAGTAGGGCCCCTGAGGGTAGTGTAGGGTCCCTGAGGCCCTGCCTATGCTTAAGAGCTGCGGTGGGCTCAAACACACATTGGGACACTCAGTTTGAGCCCTGTCCTCAAGTAAAGCCTCTCAGTGGCTGGACCATGAGCCCGCATATGGGGCCTGCCATGCCCCAAGTCACCCAATCTTAACCAGAGGTAGAGACATCTAGTCACCCCTACTCAGGGCTCTGCTCTGGAAACCCTCTTTGGTGGGACATTTGAGGTAAATAAACACAGAAAGGACTCCTCCCACTCACAGAATGACCCCAATCACTTGGGATTGGGCCATCCCAAGTGATTGGGGTCCAGAGAGAAAGACTCGTCCATGGCCCATGAGGCCAGCCCGACATTCCATGGCCACTATTGACACAAAATCCAGAGACATAAGCTTCAGCAAGCGTTCACACTCACCCTTAGGTCATAGCCCAAAAAATTCTCCTCATAGTCTGTAGATTGGGCCTGCCATACCTACGTCCCCAAACCTAAGCCGAGTTTGTGTTTTCAGACTTCTATCCTGACATCCCTGTCCCACACACCCTCCAGACTGAGGCCCCTGGAGCCACACCTCAGGACTGTGCCTGCCCTCTCCAAGGAAATTCTTCCCATTCCATTGGCCACAACCCTACAGATAAGGAGAAACCTCCAAAGTCCCAGAGGCCATTCCAATAGTGTAGGCCACCCAGGACAAAGAGGGGCGATCTCTCACCAACTGAGCAACGACGTCAACTCACCCGTAGACAGATAACCCAAGAGAAGAAGATTAAACTGGACTGGCCCCTAGAATGTAATTGGTTCCATTGCTTTTTTTTTCTAAGCATCTCTCCTCAGAGGCCTGTTTTCCAATACCAGCATATGGGGGATTCCAGAGATACCAATCAGAACAAATCTTGTCTTCACATGGGAAACTTATCCTTTGGAGCACTGTAAAAGCCTCCAGTTAGGAGAAACCTTCAGGTAGCCGGAGCAACCGCCCTATTCCAAGGTCTCCATGGACACATACCCGCATTATGACCATTCGGCAGGAGAGTACATTTCAACTCAGCCCCGTCGATTACTCCCCCAGAGGCAGAATATCAAACCTGCCTTGTCGCTAGGAGACAACTGGAATGCAAAGCAGACTCTCTAGGCATCCATCCATGGAATCCTGCTCTGGCGCCGTTCCATATGGGATGTCCTGGAGCCTTCCAACAGGTCTTGACTGTCCCACAGAAGGAATCCTTGCAGATTGGAGCATCTCACAACTCCTATCGTGGGAAAACCTACATGGCCTCATGAGAGGCTCCCCTTTATAAAGGGGCCATCATGGACAGAAACTCCAACCTGAGCCAACTTCTGATGCATTGCTTTGGTTTCTAGGTATCTCTCCTCAGAGGCCTGGTTTCCAATATCAGAATATGGGGGCTTCCTAAGGAAACAATCAGAACAGATCTCATCTCCACATGGGAAACTTGCTCTTTGGAGCTGTGTCAATACCTCAGGTTAGGAGGATCCTTCAGGGCGCTGGCACCATGGCCCAATCCCAAGGTCTCCAAGGACACAAACTTACATTATGAACCATTCTCAGGAGAGTCCATTTCAAATCAGCCCACTCTGCTGCTCACCCAGAGCCAGCAGATCAAACCTTCCTTGTCACTAGGAGACAGTTAGAATGGGAGGCGGGCTGCCCAGGCATCCATCCTTAGAACCCTGCTCTGGAGAACTTCTTTATGGGACGTCTTGAATCCAAACAACCTGTCTTGACTGTCTCGCAGAATGAATCCTTGTGGTTTGAAGCATCACACAATAACACTGTGAGAAAACCTCCATATCCTCATGATGACCCACACCTTCATAAATGGGCCATCATGGACAGAAACTCCATCCTAAGCCAAAGTCTGATCCTCGCCCTGAATTCAGAAGCATGAGATCTCGATTCAGCACTTGAGAGTGTGCCTGCTGGGCCCTCGCCTTGAAACCTAAGCCTATCTTGTGTTCTCAGACTTCCGTCCTCAGAATCCTGGCCACACCCCTCCAGTTTGGCAATTCTGGAGACACAATGCAGCACTCTGCCTGGTCTCCAGAAGAAAAATGTTGCCCTATAGGGCTAACCAGAAACGCCAAATGAGTAACAACCTGCATGCCACTCGACCATACCCCAATTATACAGTCTAGCCTGTGCACTAAAGCCCTGTCTGACACAGCCTGAGGGCAGACCTCCAGTCCAACACCAGGACAGCTGGCCGTACACAGAGCATATCATACCCACAATGGCTTTAGGCCATCATCTCTACCCAACCTCAATTTTCACCTTCAGAACCTAGACCTTATCTACACTCACTGCTCAGGAGTGAACGTGATGCAAGAATCAGAACTTCTCCTTCGCCATGGCAAGAAACCTTGTGGTTGGCATGTTGTCCAACGTTCATTGTAGGAGAAAGCAGCATGGACTATGAGGTCCCACCTATTCCTGAGGGCCACAATTTGCACAAACACATATTGTGACCCTCAGCGTGAGCCCTATCCTCATGTGAAGCCTCTTAGTGACTGGAACAACAGCCCACATATGGGGCTTGCCAAGCCCCTAGTCACCCAATCTCAACCAGAGTTCGAGATGTCTAGTCACCCGACTCAGGGCTCTGCTCTGGAATCCCTCTTTGGTGGGACACCTGAGGTAAAAAAAAAAAAAATACAGAAAGGACTTTTCCCATCCACAGAATGATCCCAACCGCTTGGGATCAGGCCAAATCACCAGAGAAAGAATTGTCCATGGCCCTTGAGGACACCCCGACATTCCACGGCCACCGTTGACACAAAATCCAGAGACAAAAGCCTGAGCAAGCGCCACATACTCGCCCTTTGTTCATAGCCCGGAAAATTCTCACGTTCTGTAGATCGAGCCTTCATACATACATCCCTAAACCTAAGCTGAGTTTGTGTTTTCAGACTTCTGTCCCCACAGTACTGGCCCACACACCATCCAAGCTGGGGCCCCTGGAGCCACCCCTCAGGACTGTGGCTTCCCTCTCCAGGGGAATTCTGCCACTTCCATTGGCCACAACCTTATAGATTAGGAGAAACCTCCAAACTCCCCGAGGCCATCCGAATAGTGTTGGCTGCCCAGGACAAACAGGGATGATCTTTCACAAGTTAGGAAACTACCTCCACTCAGACCCAGAGACAGATATCCCCATAGAATAATATTGAACTGGACAGGCACTTAGGCCCTAATCAGATCCATTGCTTTTGTTTCCAGGCATCTCTCCTCAGAGGCCTGGTTTCCAATACCAGCATAGGGGGATTACTGAGGCACTCATCAGAAAAATCTCGTCTCCACATAGGAAATGTACTCTTTGGAGCTCTATAAAAACCTCTGTTTAAGAGAATCTTTCAGGGCCCCGGATCAAGCGCCCCATTCCAGGGTCTCCATGGACTTAAAACCACATTATGATCTATCCTCGGGAGCGTCCATGTCAACTCAACCCCCTTGGTTTCTCCCCCAGGGCCTGCAGATCAAACCTGCCTTGTCGCTAGGAGACAACTAGAATGGGAGGTGGGCTGCCTAGGCATCAATCCTTAGAACCCTACTCTGGAGTCATTCCATATGGGACATCCTAGATCCATCCAACAGGTCTCAAGTGTCCCACAGAAGGAATCTTTGCAGTCTGGAGCATCTCAGAACTCCCATTGTGGGAAAATCTACATGGCCTCTTGAGACGCTCCACTTTATAAAGTGGCCATCATGGACAGAAACTCCAACCTGAGCAAACGTCTGATATTCGCCCTGACTTCAGGTGCATGAGATCATGATTCAGCTCTGCAGAGTGTGCCTTCTGTGCCCTCACCCCCAAAACTAAGCCTAGCTTGTGT
This sequence comes from Mustela nivalis, assembly GCF_964662115.1. Classification (NCBI taxonomy): domain Eukaryota; kingdom Metazoa; phylum Chordata; class Mammalia; order Carnivora; family Mustelidae; genus Mustela; species Mustela nivalis. The sequence goes on along the minus strand of NW_028133896.1, from coordinate 8,643 downwards.
TCTCAGACTACAGTCCTCACACCCCTGGCCCAAAATCCCTACAGTTTGGCAATACTGGGGCCACAATGCAGCACTCTGCCTGCCCTCCCAGAGAAAAAACGTTGCCTTATGGAACTACCTAGAGACCCGTATGAGGATCAATTGAACGCCACTCGACTGCACCCCAAATATTCAGTCTACCCTGTCTAATGCCTTGTCTGACACAGCATGAGCCCACACCTCCAGACCTACGCTCAACAGCTGGCCGCACACTGAGCTCATTGGACCCAACAGGTCCTTAGGTCTTCATCTCTTCCCAACCTCGGTTTTCAGGTTTCAGAACCTAGACCTAAACTCCAATCACTGTCCAGGGGTTAACGTGATGCAGAAGTCACAACTCTTCCTTCGCCATGGCCAGAAACCTTGTGGTTGGCATATTCTCCAACGTTCAGTGTCGGAGAATCCAGCGTGGCCCATGAGGCCCTTCCCATGCTTGAGGGCCTTGTTGGCACAAATAGGCATTGTGACCCTCAGCATGAGCCCTGTCCTCAAGGAAGGCCTCTCAGTGTCTGAATCAAGAGCCCACATATTGGACATGCCATGCCCCTAGGCCCCCAAACTAAAACAGAGGTGGGGTTGCCCAGTTGTCCCTCCCGAGGACTCTGCTCTTGAATCCCTCCTTTATTGGGACACATGAGGTACAAAAAATAAAATAAAATAAAATAAAAAACAGAAAGGACTCCTCCCATCCCACAGAACATACACAAACTCTTGGGATTGGGTCAAATCCTCAGAGAAGGAAAGCCGTCCACAACCCATGAGGCAACGCCAGCATTCCACCCACATTGTTGACACAAATCCAGAGACAAAATCTGAGCAATCACCTCAAACTCACACTTTTTCATATCCTGAAGTGTTATCACGGTCTGTAGATTGGGCGTGCCATAACTATGTCCCCAATCCTAAGCGGAGTTTGTGTTTTCAGATTTTTGCTCCACAGGCCTGGCCCACACACCCTCAAAGTTGGGCCCCTAGAGCCAAACTCAGAACTTTGCCTGCCCTCTCCAGGGGATTTCTGCCCATTCCATTGACCACAACCTTATAGATTAGGAGAAACTCCAAAGTCCCGAGGCCATTCCAATATTATAGGTCGCCCAGGACAAACAGGGGCGATCTGACACAATCTGAGCAACTACCTCACCTCAGATACTTAGACACGTATCCCCAGCAAAGAGATTGAACCGGACAGGCACCTAGGCTCTAATCATATCCATTGCTTTTGTTTCCAGTCATCTCTCCTCAGAGGCCTGGTTTCCAATACCAGCATATGGGAGATTCCTTAGGCACTCATCAATTCAAAATTCTCTTCTCTACATAGGAAACATACTCTTTAGAGCTCCATCAAAACCTCCGGTTATGAACATCCCTCAAGGACCCGGATCAAGACCCCATTCCAAGGTCTCCATGGACACAAATGCACATTATGACCCATCCTCAACTCACCCATTTCAAAACACCCGATTCGGTTGCTCCACTAGATCAGGCAGATCGAACTTGCCTTGGCTCTATGAGACACCTGGAATGGGAGGCAGGCTGCCCAGGCATCCATCCTTAGAACCCTGCTCTGGATAACTTCCTTATGGGATGTCCTGGAGCCATCCACCGGTCTCACCTGTCCCACAGAAGGAATCATTGCGGTTTGGAGCATCTCACAATTCAAATCGTGGGAAAAACTCCATGTCCTCGTGACACCCTCCCATTCATGAAGGGGCCATCATGGACAGAAACTCCGACCTAAGCCAACGTCTGATCCTAGCTCTGTCTTCAGGTATACGGGATCTCGAATCATCTCTGCAGAGGGTGCCTGCCGTCCCTTCACCCCGAAATCTAAGTCTGGCTTGTGTTCTCAGAATTTTTTCCTCACACTCCTGGCCCACAAGCCTTCCAGTTTGGGAATTCTGGAGCCAGTATGTAACACTGTGTCTTCCCTCCAGAAGAAAAATGTTGCCCTCTGGGGCTACCCAGTAACCACAAATGAGTACCATCCTGCACGAAACTCGACTGCACCCCAACGATACAGTCTAGCCTGGGCACTAATTCCCTGTCTGCCACAGCCTGAGCCTGCACCTCCCAACCCACACTCAACAGCAGGCCGAACACTGAGCACATCAGACACACCATGGCCTTAGGGCTTCATCTCTTCCCAAACTCAGTTTTCAGGCTTCAGAACCTAGACCTTAAATCCAATCATAGTCCAGGAGTGAAAGTGTGGCAGAAATTAGAACTCCTTCTTCCCCATGGCCAGAAAACTTGTGGTTGCCATATTGTGCAACGTTCAGTGTAGGAGAAACCACCATGGTACATTAGGCCACCCCCTGACTTGAGGGGCTCCTTGGGCACAAAAACACATTGTGAAACTCAGTGTGAGACCTATCCTCAAGGAAGGCCTCTCAGTGTCTGGACCAAGAGCCCACATATGGGGCTTGCCATGTTCTTAGGTCCCAATGTTAAACAGAGGTCTGGTTGTCCAGTTGCCCCAACCCACGACTCTGCTCTGGAATCCCTCTTTTGGTGATCCACCTGAGGTAAAAAAAAAAAAAAAATAAAAAAAAAAATAAATAAATAAAAATAAGCACAAAAAACCAGAAAGGCCTCCTCCCTTCCCACAGAATGAACCCAAACTCTTGGGATCAGGTCAAATCCCCAGAAAGGGAGCCTCATCGATGGCCCATGAGGACACCCCGACATTCCATGGCAATCGGTGACACATTTCCAGAAAAAAAAAAAAAAAAGCATGAGCAAGCATCTCACATCGCCCTTTGTTCATATCCCGAAGAGTTCTCCTCACGGTCTATAGATCGGGCCGGCCATACCTACATCCCCCAACCTAAGTGGAGTTTGTGTTTTCAGACTTTTGTCCAAATAGCCCTGGACCACACACGCTCCACACTTGGGTCCCTGGAGCCACACCTCAGGACTGTGCTTCCCTTTCAAGGGAATTCTTCCCATTCCATTGGCCACAACCTTGCAAATGAGGAAAAACCTCCAAAGTCACCGAGGCCATCCCATTAGTGTAGGCCGCCCAGGACAAACAGGGGTGATCTCAAACAAGCTGAGCAACTACCTCCACTCAGACAACAGATGTCCCCAGAGAAGAATATTGAACCGGTCAGGCCCCTAGGCCCTAATCAGATCCATTGCTTTGGTTTCCAGGCATCTCTCCTCAGAGGCCTCGTTTCCAATACCAGCATATGGTGGTTTCCTGAGGCACCATTAAAAACAAATCTCGTCTCCCCATGGAAAACTTGCTCATTGGAGCTTTGTCATAACCTCTGGTTAGGAGAATCCTTCAGGGCCCTGGTGCCACTGCCCCATACCAAGGTCTCCATGGACTCAAACCAACATTAAGACCATCCTCAGGAGAGTCCATTTCAACTCAGCCCCCTCTGTTGCTACCCCAAGACAGCAGATCAAACGTTTATTGTTGCTAGGAGACAATTGGAATGTGAGGCTGGCTGCCCAGGCATCCATACTTAGAACGCTTTTCTGGAAAAATACCTTATAAGACGTCCTGGAGCCATCCAACAAATCTTAATTGTCCCACAGAAGGAATCCTTGTGGTTTGCAGCATCACACACTCGCACCGTGGGAAAACCTCCATGGCCTCGTGATGCCTCCACCTTCAGGTAGAGGACATCATGGACAGAAACTCCCGTCTGATCCTCGCCCTGACTTCAGATGCATGAGATCTCAATTCAGCTCTGCAGAGTGTGCCTGCCTTGCCCTCGCCCAAAACCTAAGCCAGCTCACGTTCTCAGACTTCCGTCCTCACACTCATGGCCCACAAGCCTTCCACTTTGGGAATTCTGGAGACAAAATGCAGCACTCTGCCTGCCCTCCAGAAGAGAGACTTTGCCCTAGGGGTCTACCCAGAAACATCAAATGAGGATCAACCTGCAATTCTCTAGACTGTACCCCAATTATACAGTCTAGCCTGGGCACTAATGCCCTGTCTGACACAGCCTGACCCCAGACCTCGTGACCGACACCCAGACACCTGGCCTCACACTGAACACAACGAACATGCCATGGCCTTAGGTCATCATCTCTTCCCAACCTTGTTCTTCAGGCTTCAGAACCTAGACATTATCTCCACTCACAACTAAGTGATGTACGTGATGCAGAAATCAGAACTTCACCTTCCCCATGACCAGAAACCTTGTGGTTGGCATGTTGTCCAACGTTCAGTATATGAGAACCCAGCATGGCCCATGAGGCCTCAGACATGCTTGAGGGCTGCGATGGGCACAAACACACATTAGGACCCTAAGCATGAACCCTGGCCTCAAGTAAAGCCTCTCCGGGGCTGGACCAAGAGCCTGCATATGGGACTTGCCATGCCCCTACTCCCCCAATCCTAGCCAGAGCTTGAGAAGTCTAGTCAACCTTATTCAGAGCTCTTTCCTGGAATCCCTCTTTGGTGGGACACATAAGGTAAAAAAAAAAAAAAAAAAAAAAAAAAAAACCAAGATAAAGAAAAAAAAAAAGTAAGGACTCCTACCATCCAAAGAATGACCCCAAACACTTGGAATCTGGCCAAATCCACAGAGAGAAATACTCGTCCATGGTCGATGAGGCCAGCCTGACATTCCACGGCCACCATTGACACAAAATCCGGAGACAAAAACCTGAAAAAGCGCCACACACTTGCCCTTTGTTCAGAGCCCCCAAAATTCTCAAGGTCTGTAGATCGGGCCTGCCATACCTATGTCCCCAAACCTAAGCCGAGTTTGTGTTTTCAGACTTCTGTCTCCATTGTCCTCACCCACACATTCTAAAGGCTGGGCCCCATGGAGCCACACCTCAGGACTGTGCCTGCCCTCTCCAAGGGAATTCTGCTCATTCATTTGGCACAACCTGACAGATTAGGAGAATCATCCAAAATCTCTGAGGCCATCCCAATAGTGTAGGATGTCCTGGACATACAGGGACCCTCTGGCACAAGCTGAGCCACTACCTCCAATCAGAACCTTAGACAGATATCCATAGAAAAGAATATTGAACAAGACAGGCACCTAGGCCCTAATTGGATCCATTGCTTTTGTTTTCAGGCATCTCTCCTCAGAGGCCTGGATTCCAATACCAGCATAAGGGGGTTTCCAGAGCTACCTATCAGAAAAAATCTCGTCTCCACATGGGAATCTTGCTCTATGGAGCTGTGTCATAACCTCCAGTTAGGAGAAAACTTCAGGTCACTGGAGCCACTGCCCCATTTGAATATCTCCATGGACACAATCCCAAATTATGACCCATCCTCAGGAGAGTCCATTTCAACTAAACCCCCTCGGTTGCTACTCCAGAGCCAGCAGATTGAACCTGCCTTGTCGCTAGGAGACAATTGAAATGCGAGTTGGGCTCTTCAGGCATCCATCCTTAGAACCCTGCTCTTGCGTCGTTCCTTATGGGACATCCTTGAGCCATCCAACAGGTCTCGACTGTCCCACAGGAGTCCTTGTGCATGGAACACCTAACAACTCATATCATGGAAAGCTTCCAAGGTCACATGATGCCCCCAATCTTCATGAAGGCAGATCATGGAAAGAAACTCCAACCTGAGCCAACAGCTGATCTTCGCCTTGACTTCAGATGCACGAGATCTTGATTCAGCTCTTCAGAGTGTACCTGCTGTGCCCTCACCCCAAAACCTAAGCGTAGCTAGTGTTCTCCGACTTCCGTCCTCACTCTCCTGGACCACACGCCCTCTATTTTGGGATTTCCGATGACACAGTGCTGCACTCTGCCTGCCCTCTAGAAGAAAAATATTGCCCTATGGGTCTACCCAGAAACCTCAAATGAGGATAAACCTGCACGTCACTCAACTGTACACCAATTATATAGTCTAGCCTGTGCACTAATGCCCTGTCCGACAGAACCTGAGGCCTGAATTCCCAACCGACACCCAGACAGCTTGCAGTACACTGAGAACATCTGAACCGCCATGGCCTTAGGTCGCCATCTCTTTCCAACTTCGGTTTTCAGGCTACAGAATCCTAGACCTTATCTCTACTCACTTCCCATGGGTGAACGTGATGCAGAAATCAGAACTCCTCCTTCCCTCTCGCCAGAATCTTGTGGTTGGCATCTTGTCCAACGTTCAGTGTAGGACCCCTGTAGGGCCTACAGGGGTAGTAGTAGGGCCCCTGAGGGTAGTGTAGGGTCCCTGAGGCCCTGCCTATGCTTAAGAGCTGCGGTGGGCTCAAACACACATTGGGACACTCAGTTTGAGCCCTGTCCTCAAGTAAAGCCTCTCAGTGGCTGGACCATGAGCCCGCATATGGGGCCTGCCATGCCCCAAGTCACCCAATCTTAACCAGAGGTAGAGACATCTAGTCACCCCTACTCAGGGCTCTGCTCTGGAATCCCTCTTTGGTGGGACATTTGAGGTAAATAAACACAGAAAGGACTCCTCCCACTCACAGAATGACCCCAATCACTTGGGATTGGGCCATCCCAAGTGATTGGGGTCCAGAGAGAAAGACTCGTCCATGGCCCATGAGGCCAGCCCGACATTCCACGGCCACTATTGACACAAAATCCAGAGACATAAGCTTCAGCAAGTGTTCACACTCACCCTTAGGTCATAGCCCAAAAAATTCTCCTCATAGTCTGTAGATTGGGCCTGCCATACCTACGTCCCCAAACCTAAGCCGAGTTTGTGTTTTCAGACTTCTATCCTGACATCCCTGTCCCACACACCCTCCAGACTGAGGCCCCTGGAGCCACACCTCAGGACTGTGCCTGCCCTCTCCAAGGAAATTCTTCCCATTCCATTGGCCACAACCCTACAGATAAGGAGAAACCTCCAAAGTCCCAGAGGCCATTCCAATAGTGTAGGCCACCCAGGACAAAGAGGGGCGATCTCTCACAAACTGAGCAACGACGTCAACTCACCCGTAGACAGATAACCCAAGAGAAGAAGATTAAACTGGACTGGCCCCTAGAATGTAATTGGTTCCATTGCTTTTTTTTTCTAAGCATCTCTCCTCAGAGGCCTGTTTTCCAATACCAGCATATGGGGGATTCCAGAGATACCAATCAGAACAAATCTTGTCTTCACATGGGAAACTTATCCTTTGGAGCTCTGTAAAAGCCTCCAGTTAGGAGAAACCTTCAGGTAGCCGGAGCAACCGCCCTATTCCAAGGTCTCCATGGACACATACCCGCATTATGACCATTCGGCAGGAGAGTACATTTCAACTCAGCCCCGTCGATTACTCCCCCAGAGGCAGAATATCAAACCTGCCTTGTCGCTAGGAGACAACTGGAATGCAAAGCAGACTCTCTAGGCATCCATCCATGGAATCCTGCTCTGGCGCCGTTCCATATGGGATGCCCTGGAGCCTTCCAACAGGTCTTGACTGTCCCACAGAAGGAATCCTTGCAGATTGGAGCATCTCACAACTCCTATCGTGGGAAAACCTACATGGCCTCATGAGAGGCTCCCCTTTATAAAGGGGCCATCATGGACAGAAACTCCAACCTGAGCCAACTTCTGATGCATTGCTTTGGTTTCTAGATATCTCTCCTCAGAGGCCTGGTTTCCAATATCAGAATATGGGGGTTTCCTAAGGAAACAATCAGAACAGATCTCATCTCCACATGGGAAACTTGCTCTTTGGAGCTGTGTCAATACCTCAGGTTAGGAGGATCCTTCAGGGCGCTGGCACCATGGCCCAATCCCAAGGTCTCCAAGGACACAAACTTACATTATGAACCATTCTCAGGAGAGTCCATTTCAAATCAGCCCACTCGGCTGCTCACCCAGAGCCAGCAGATCAAACCTTCCTTGTTACTAGGAGACAGTTAGAATGGGAGGAGGGCTGCCCAGGCATCCATCCTTAGAACCCTGCTCTGGAGAACTTCTTGATGGGACGTCTTGAATCCAACCAACCTGTCTTGACTGTCTCGCAGAATGAATCCTTGTGGTTTGAAGCATCACACAATAACACTGTGAGAAAACCTCCATTTCCTCATGATGCCCCACACCTTCATAAATGGGCCATCATGGACAGAAACTCTGGAGACACAATGCAGCACTCTGCCTGGCCTCCAATGCAGCACTCTGCCTGGCCCTATAGGGCTAACCAGAAACGCCAAATGAGTAACAACCTGCATGCCACTCGACCATACCCCAATTATACAGTCTAGCCTGTGCACTAAAGCCCTGTCTGACACAGCCTGAGGGCAGACCTCCAGTCCAACACCAGGACAGCTGGCCGTACACTGAGCATATCATACCCACAATGGCTTTAGGCCATCATCTCTACCCAACCTCAATTTTCACCTTCAGAACCTAGACCTTATCTCCACTCACTGCTCAGGAGTGAACGTGATGCAAGAATCAGAACTTCTCCTTCGCTATGGCAAGAAACCTTGTGGTTGGCATGTTGTCCAACGTTCATTGTAGGAGAAAGCAGCATGGACTATGAGGTCCCACCTATCCCTGAGGGCCACAATTTGCACAAACACATATTGTGACCCTCAGCGTGAGCCCTATCCTCATGTGAAGCCTCTTAGTGACTGGAACAACAGCCCACATATGGGGCTTGCCAAGCCCCTAGTCACCCAATCTCAACCAGAGTTCGAGATGTCTAGTCACCCGAC
>NW_028133897.1:0-47000 GCF_964662115.1 Mustela nivalis | reverse complement strand
CGAATACCCCTGTGTGTCCAGGGAGGCTCCCAGTAGTGGGATGGCCTCGGGTGCCTTGAGGTTTCTCATATTCTGGAGGTGTGTGGCCAAAGGAATGGACACAGTTTCCCAGGAGACAGCAGGCACAGTCCTGTGGTATGGCTCCAGAGGACCCAGCCTAGAGGCTGTGTTTTCCAGGGCTGTGGGACAGATGTCTGAAAAAGCAAACTTGTCTCAGCTAGGGGCCAAGGTAATGGCAGGCCTGATCTCCAGTCCGTGAGGAGAGATCCTCTGGATATCAAAGGAGGGCAAGTGGGAGGCAGTTGCTCAGTCTTTTGTCTCTGGGAGTTGCGTTCACAGTGGCCGTTCAAGGTAGGGGTTGCTTCAGGGGCCGAGGAAGAGCCTTCCTCTCGGGGGATTGTCCAAGCTCCCATGTGTTTGGGTTCCTTCTGTGGGAAGGGAAGAGTACTGTTTTCTGCCACAGGGGACCCCCCAGGAGAGGGACTCTAGAGCACAGCAGTGGGTTCCCTCAACTGGAATACACACCATCTAGTTAGTTTTGGGTGCCTATGGGCAAGGCAAGCCACATCTGCGGGCTCTTGTACCAGTCACTGAGAGGCTTACTTGAATAAGGTACTCACGATGAGGGTCTCAATGTGTGTTTGTGCCCAAGGCGGCCCTCATGCATGTGTGTGGCCTCATGGGCCATGCCGTTTTCTCCTACACTGAAAGTTTGACTCACTGCCAGCAGCACGGTTACTTGCCATGGGGAAGGAGGGTTTCTGACTTGTGCATCAGGTTCCCCCCTGTGCAGGGATTGGAGATAAGGTCTAGGTTCCGATGACTGAAAACCCAGGTTGGGAATGGATGGTGGCCTAAGGCAGTGGCGGGTCCAATGTGCTGGGAGTGCAGCCAGCTGTGTCGGTGTTTGTTGGAAGGTCTGGGCTCAGGCTATTTGCGACAGAGCATCAGTGTTTAAGGTAGCCTATGCAATTGGGGTGTTACCGAGGGCCAAACAGTTTGATCCTCATTTTGGGTTTCTGGGCAGCACCATAGACAATGTTTTTCTCCTTGGAGGCAGACAGAGTGCTTCATTGTGGCCCCAGAATTCCCAGTAGGGAGGGTTTGTGGAATTGGTGTATGAGGACGGAAGTCTGAAAACACAAGCTAGGGTGAGGATTGGAGCCAGGGGCAGAGCAGGCCCACTCTGCAGAGGCTGAATCAAAATCTCCTGCATCTGAAGTCAGGGTGAGGATCAGACGTTGGCTGAGGCTGGAGTATGTGTCCATGATGGCACCTTCATGAAGCGGGGGCCTCATGAGGCCAAGGAAGTTTTCCCACGCTGAGTTTGGAGGTTTCCCCAAACCACAAGGTTTCCTTCTGCGGGACATTCGAGTCCTGTTGCATGGCTCCAGGACATACCATACGGAAGGACTGGAGAGCAGGGTCCGAAGGATGGATCCCTGTACAGCATGCCTCGTATTCCCATTGGCCATTAGCGACAAGATATGTTTGATCTGCTGCCTCTGGGGCACGCTACCCAGGGGCTGAGTTGAAATGGCCTCTCCTGAGGATGCGTCATAATGTGTGTTTGGGTCCATGCAGACCTTGGAATGTGCTGGTTGTTCAGTGGCCCTGCGGAACTCTCCTACCTGAAGGGTTTGATACATCCCCAGTAAGAAAGCTCCCCATGTGGAGACGAGAGAGGTTTGGTTTGGTGCCTCGGAAAAGCCCCGTGTGCTGGTCTACGAAAACAGTCCTCTGAGGACGGACACATGGAAACCAAAGCTAAGGTTCAGATTAGGGCCTGGGGACCTGTCCATTTCAACCTTCTGTCTCTGGGGACACTGTCTGAGAGTCTAAGTGGAGATAGTTGCTCCGCTGGTGTCAGAGAGCCCCTCTTAGTCCAGGGTGGCCGACACTATTGATGGCCTCAGGGGCCTTGGAGCTTTTCCCTAACCTGTAGGGTTGTGGTCAATGGATTGGGCACACTGTCCTTGGAGAGGGCAGGCACAATCTTTCGCTGTGGCTCCAGAGGCCCTAGCCTGGAGGTTGTGTGGGTCCAGGCTGTGGGCACAGAAGTCTGAAAACACAAACTCAGCTTATGAGTGGCGCCAAGGGTATGGCAGGCCATATGTAGAGCCCGAGACGGAGCTCGTGGGACTCTGAAACAAGGGCGAGTGGGAGGCGTTCCTTCAGGCTTTTGTCTCTGGATATTGTGTCAGGGATAGCCGTGGATTGGAGGGGTGGCCTCGGGACTGTGGACGAGTATCCCTCTCTGGGGATTTGTCCGAGCTCCCAAGAGTTTGGGGTCATTTTGTGGGAAGGGTGGAGTCGTGTTGTCTGGCTCATGTGTCTCTCCAAGAAAGGGATTCCAGAGCAGAGCCCCAGGTACGGGCGGGGCGACTGGAAAACTGAAACCCTGGTGAGGATTGGGTGCATAGGGGCTTGGCAAGCCCCATATGCGGGCTCTTGGTCCAGGCCCTGACAGGACTTTCTTTGACATGGGGCTCATGCTGAGGGTCACAATGTGAATTTGTGCCCAAGCAGCACTCAAGTTTGGGCGTGGCATCAGGGGCCATGAATGTTTCTCCCACCGTGAAGGTGTGACTCCATGCCAAGAGCAAGCTTGACAGCCATGGGGAAGGAGTTCTGTTTTGTGCTTGCGATACTTAACTGTGTGGAGAATTGATATAATGTCTAGGTTCAGTTATCTGAAATCCAAGGTTAGGAAGAGGTGACAGCTTAAGACCATGGCGTGTCCGAAGTGCTGGGTGTGCGGCCATCTGTCTCCTTGTCTGTCTGGACGTCTGGCTTCAGGCTGTGTCAGACAGAGCATGAGTGCCCAGAGAAGCCTATCCAGGTCGGGTACCGTCGAGGCCTGAGCAGGTTGATCCTCATCTGGGTTTTCAGGAGAGCCCCACAGGGAAACGTTTTTCTTCCGTTGGGCAGACACTGGGCTGGGTTGTGGTTCTGGAGTTCCTAGTCCGGAGGGCTTGTTTGCCAGGAGTGTGAGGAAGGAAGTCTGAAAACACAAGCAAGCGTGAGGTTTGGGACCGAGGGCACGGCAGGCCCACTCTGCAGAGGCTGAATCGAGATCTCCTGCACTGAGGTCATGTCAACTATGAGACGTGCCTCATGCTAGAGTTTTTGTCCAGCATGGCCTCTTCCTGTAGGCTGTGGGGGCTTCATGAGGCTAGGGAGGTTTGTTTACGATGGGATTTTTGAACTACTCCAAAGATCAAGCTTTCCTTCTGCATGACAGTCGAGTCCTATTTGATGGTTCCAGGAGGCCCCATACGGAAAAACTCGAGAGCAGGTGTCTAAGCATGGATACCTGGGAACGCCACCTCATATTCCCACTCTTTAGTCAGGACAAGGCTGGCTTAATCTGCGGGCTCCTGGGTGAGCTACCCAGAGGGGAGAGTTGAAATGGACTCTCCTGAAGATGAGTCCTACTGTGGCTTGGTGGCCTGGGAGACCTTGGAATGTGGAGGTGGCTCAGGGACTCTGCAGGATGATCCTACCTGAGGTGTTTCACACGGCTCCAACAAGGGAGCTTCCCATGTGGAGACGAGAGGAGTTCTGTTCAGTGCCTCAGGAAAGCCCCATATCCTGTTCTTCGAACCAAAGCCTCTGAGGAGTGACACCTTGAAACCAAAGCAAGAGTTGAGATTACAGCCTAAGGGCCTGGCCGGCAGAACCTTCTATCTCTGTTGACCTCTGTGTGCATGCCTTCGTGGAGGTAGCTGCTCAGCTTGTGTCCGAATACCCCTGTGTGTCCAGGGAGGCTCCCAGTAGTGGGATGGCCTCGGGTGCCTTGAGGTTTCTCATATTCTGGAGGTGTGTGGCCAAAGGAATGGACACAGTTTCCCAGGAGACAGCAGGCACAGTCCTGTGGTATGGCTCCAGAGGACCCAGCCTAGAGGCTGTGTTTTCCAGGGCTGTGGGGACAGATGTCTGAAAAAGCAAACTTGTCTCAGCTAGGGGCCAAGGTAATGGCAGGCCTGATCTCCAGTCCGTGAGGAGAGATCCTCTGGATATCAAAGGAGGGCAAGTGGGAGGCAGTTGCTCAGTCTTTTGTCTCTGGGAGTTGCGTTCACAGTGGCCGTTCAAGGTAGGGGTTGCTTCAGGGGCCGAGGAAGAGCCTTCCTCTCGGGGGATTGTCCAAGCTCCCATGTGTTTGGGTTCCTTCTGTGGGAAGGGAAGAGTACTGTTTTCTGCCACAGGGGACCCCCCAGGAGAGGGACTCTAGAGCACAGCAGTGGGTTCCCTCAACTGGAATACACACCATCTAGTTAGTTTTGGGTGCCTATGGGCAAGGCAAGCCACATCTGCGGGCTCTTGTACCAGTCACTGAGAGGCGTTACTTGAATAAGGTACTCACGATGAGGGTCTCAATGTGTGTTTGTGCCCAAGGCGGCCCTCATGCATGTGTGTGGCCTCATGGGCCATGCCGTTTTCTCCTACACTGAAAGTTTGACTCACTGCCAGCAGCACGGTTACTTGCCATGGGGAAGGAGGGTTTCTGACTTGTGCATCAGGTTCCCCCCTGTGCAGGGATTGGAGATAAGGTCTAGGTTCCGATGACTGAAAACCCAGGTTGGGAATGGATGGTGGCCTAAGGCAGTGGCGGGTCCAATGTGCTGGGAGTGCAGCCAGCTGTGTCGGTGTTTGTTGGAAGGTCTGGGCTCAGGCTATTTGCGACAGAGCATCAGTGTTTAAGGTAGCCTATGCAATTGGGGTGTTACCGAGGGCCAAACAGTTTGATCCTCATTTTGGGTTTCTGGGCAGCACCATAGACAATGTTTTTCTCCTTGGAGGCAGACAGAGTGCTTCATTGTGGCCCCAGAATTCCCAGTAGGGAGGGTTTGTGGAATTGGTGTATGAGGACGGAAGTCTGAAAACACAAGCTAGGGTGAGGATTGGAGCCAGGGGCAGAGCAGGCCCACTCTGCAGAGGCTGAATCAAAATCTCCTGCATCTGAAGTCAGGGTGAGGATCAGACGTTGGCTGAGGCTGGAGTATGTGTCCATGATGGCACCTTCATGAAGCGGGGGCCTCATGAGGCCAAGGAAGTTTTCCCACGCTGAGTTTGGAGGTTTCCCCAAACCACAAGGTTTCCTTCTGCGGGACATTCGAGTCCTGTTGCATGGCTCCAGGACATACCATACGGAAGGACTGGAGAGCAGGGTCCGAAGGATGGATCCCTGTACAGCATGCCTCGTATTCCCATTGGCCATTAGCGACAAGATATGTTTGATCTGCTGCCTCTGGGGCACGCTACCCAGGGGCTGAGTTGAAATGGCCTCTCCTGAGGATGCGTCATAATGTGTGTTTGGGTCCATGCAGACCTTGGAATGTGCTGGTTGTTCAGTGGCCCTGCGGAACTCTCCTACCTGAAGGGTTTGATACATCCCCAGTAAGAAAGCTCCCCATGTGGAGACGAGAGAGGTTTGGTTTGGTGCCTCGGAAAAGCCCCGTGTGCTGGTCTACGAAAACAGTCCTCTGAGGACGGACACATGGAAACCAAAGCTAAGGTTCAGATTAGGGCCTGGGGACCTGTCCATTTCAACCTTCTGTCTCTGGGGACACTGTCTGAGAGTCTAAGTGGAGATAGTTGCTCCGCTGGTGTCAGAGAGCCCCTCTTAGTCCAGGGTGGCCGACACTATTGATGGCCTCAGGGGCCTTGGAGCTTTTCCCTAACCTGTAGGGTTGTGGTCAATGGATTGGGCACACTGTCCTTGGAGAGGGCAGGCACAATCTTTCGCTGTGGCTCCAGAGGCCCTAGCCTGGAGGTTGTGTGGGTCCAGGCTGTGGGCACAGAAGTCTGAAAACACAAACTCAGCTTATGAGTGGCGCCAAGGGTATGGCAGGCCATATGTAGAGCCCGAGACGGAGCTCGTGGGACTCTGAAACAAGGGCGAGTGGGAGGCGTTCCTTCAGGCTTTTGTCTCTGGATATTGTGTCAGGGATAGCCGTGGATTGGAGGGGTGGCCTCGGGACTGTGGACGAGTATCCCTCTCTGGGGATTTGTCCGAGCTCCCAAGAGTTTGGGGTCATTTTGTGGGAAGGGTGGAGTCGTGTTGTCTGGCTCATGTGTCTCTCCAAGAAAGGGATTCCAGAGCAGAGCCCCAGGTACGGGCGGGGCGACTGGAAAACTGAAACCCTGGTGAGGATTGGGTGCATAGGGGCTTGGCAAGCCCCATATGCGGGCTCTTGGTCCAGGCCCTGACAGGACTTTCTTTGACATGGGGCTCATGCTGAGGGTCACAATGTGAATTTGTGCCCAAGCAGCACTCAAGTTTGGGCGTGGCATCAGGGGCCATGAATGTTTCTCCCACCGTGAAGGTGTGACTCCATGCCAAGAGCAAGCTTGACAGCCATGGGGAAGGAGTTCTGTTTTGTGCTTGCGATACTTAACTGTGTGGAGAATTGATATAATGTCTAGGTTCAGTTATCTGAAATCCAAGGTTAGGAAGAGGTGACAGCTTAAGACCATGGCGTGTCCGAAGTGCTGGGTGTGCGGCCATCTGTCTCCTTGTCTGTCTGGACGTCTGGCTTCAGGCTGTGTCAGACAGAGCATGAGTGCCCAGAGCAGCCTATCCAGGTCGGGTACCGTCGAGGCCTGAGCAGGTTGATCCTCATCTGGGTTTTCAGGAGAGCCCCACAGGGAAACGTTTTTCTTCCGTTGGGCAGACACTGGGCTGGGTTGTGGTTCTGGAGTTCCTAGTCCGGAGGGCTTGTTTGCCAGGAGTGTGAGGAAGGAAGTCTGAAAACACAAGCAAGCGTGAGGTTTGGGACCGAGGGCACGGCAGGCCCACTCTGCAGAGGCTGAATCGAGATCTCCTGCACTGAGGTCATGTCAACTATGAGACGTGCCTCATGCTAGAGTTTTTGTCCAGCATGGCCTCTTCCTGTAGGCTGTGGGGGCTTCATGAGGCTAGGGAGGTTTGTTTACGATGGGATTTTTGAACTACTCCAAAGATCAAGCTTTCCTTCTGCATGACAGTCGAGTCCTATTTGATGGTTCCAGGAGGCCCCATACGGAAAAACTCGAGAGCAGGTGTCTAAGCATGGATACCTGGGAACGCCACCTCATATTCCCACTCTTTAGTCAGGACAAGGCTGGCTTAATCTGCGGGCTCCTGGGTGAGCTACCCAGAGGGGAGAGTTGAAATGGACTCTCCTGAAGATGAGTCCTACTGTGGCTTGGTGGCCTGGGAGACCTTGGAATGTGGAGGTGGCTCAGG
The DNA here is from genome assembly GCF_964662115.1 of Mustela nivalis. Classification (NCBI taxonomy): domain Eukaryota; kingdom Metazoa; phylum Chordata; class Mammalia; order Carnivora; family Mustelidae; genus Mustela; species Mustela nivalis. Next base: position 39,769 of record NW_028133897.1, on the reverse strand, counting down.
GACTCTGCAGGATGATCCTACCTGAGGTGTTTCACACGGCTCCAACAAGGGAGCTTCCCATGTGGAGACGAGAGGAGTTCTGTTCAGTGCCTCAGGAAAGCCCCATATCCTGTTCTTCGAACCAAAGCCTCTGAGGAGTGACACCTTGAAACCAAAGCAAGAGTTGAGATTACAGCCTAAGGGCCTGGCCGGCAGAACCTTCTATCTCTGTTGACCTCTGTGTGCATGCCTTCGTGGAGGTAGCTGCTCAGCTTGTGTCCGAATACCCCTGTGTGTCCAGGGAGGCTCCCAGTAGTGGGATGGCCTCGGGTGCCTTGAGGTTTCTCATATTCTGGAGGTGTGTGGCCAAAGGAATGGACACAGTTTCCCAGGAGACAGCAGGCACAGTCCTGTGGTATGGCTCCAGAGGACCCAGCCTAGAGGCTGTGTTTTCCAGGGCTGTGGGGACAGATGTCTGAAAAAGCAAACTTGTCTCAGCTAGGGGCCAAGGTAATGGCAGGCCTGATCTCCAGTCCGTGAGGAGAGATCCTCTGGATATCAAAGGAGGGCAAGTGGGAGGCAGTTGCTCAGTCTTTTGTCTCTGGGAGTTGCGTTCACAGTGGCCGTTCAAGGTAGGGGTTGCTTCAGGGGCCGAGGAAGAGCCTTCCTCTCGGGGGATTGTCCAAGCTCCCATGTGTTTGGGTTCCTTCTGTGGGAAGGGAAGAGTACTGTTTTCTGCCACAGGGGACCCCCCAGGAGAGGGACTCTAGAGCACAGCAGTGGGTTCCCTCAACTGGAATACACACCCTCTACTTAGTCCTGGGTACCTATGGGCAAGGCAAGCCACATCTGCGGGCTCTTGTACCAGTCACTGAGAGGCGTTACTTGAATAAGGTACTCACGATGAGGGTCTCAATGTGTGTTTGTGCCCAAGGCGGCCCTCATGCATGTGTGTGGCCTCATGGGCCATGCCGTTTTCTCCTACACTGAAAGTTTGACTCACTGCCAGCAGCACGGTTACTTGCCATGGGGAAGGAGGGTTTCTGACTTGTGCATCAGGTTCCCCCCTGTGCAGGGATTGGAGATAAGGTCTAGGTTCCGATGACTGAAAACCCAGGTTGGGAATGGATGGTGGCCTAAGGCAGTGGCGGGTCCAATGTGCTGGGAGTGCAGCCAGCTGTGTTGGTGTTTGTTGGAAGGTCTGGGCTCAGGCTATTTGCGACAGAGCATCAGTGTTTAAGGTAGCCTATGCAATTGGGGTGTTACCGAGGGCCAAACAGTTTGATCCTCATTTTGGGTTTCTGGGCAGCACCATAGACAATGTTTTTCTCCTTGGAGGCAGACAGAGTGCTTCATTGTGGCCCCAGAATTCCCAGTAGGGAGGGTTTGTGGAATTGGTGTATGAGGACGGAAGTCTGAAAACACAAGCTAGGGTGAGGATTGGAGCCAGGGGCAGAGCAGGCCCACTCTGCAGAGGCTGAATCAAAATCTCCTGCATCTGAAGTCAGGGTGAGGATCAGACGTTGGCTGAGGCTGGAGTATGTGTCCATGATGGCACCTTCATGAAGCGGGGGCCTCATGAGGCCAAGGAAGTTTTCCCACGCTGAGTTTGGAGGTTTCCCCAAACCACAAGGTTTCCTTCTGCGGGACATTCGAGTCCTGTTGCATGGCTCCAGGACATACCATACGGAAGGACTGGAGAGCAGGGTCCGAAGGATGGATCCCTGTACAGCATGCCTCGTATTCCCATTGGCCATTAGCGACAAGATATGTTTGATCTGCTGCCTCTGGGGCACGCTACCCAGGGGCTGAGTTGAAATGGCCTCTCCTGAGGATGCGTCATAATGTGTGTTTGGGTCCATGCAGACCTTGGAATGTGCTGGTTGTTCAGTGGCCCTGCGGAACTCTCCTACCTGAAGGGTTTGATACATCCCCAGTAAGAAAGCTCCCCATGTGGAGACGAGAGAGGTTTGGTTTGGTGCCTCGGAAAAGCCCCGTGTGCTGGTCTACGAAAACAGTCCTCTGAGGACGGACACATGGAAACCAAAGCTAAGGTTCAGATTAGGGCCTGGGGACCTGTCCATTTCAACCTTCTGTCTCTGGGGACACTGTCTGAGAGTCTAAGTGGAGATAGTTGCTCCGCTGGTGTCAGAGAGCCCCTCTTAGTCCAGGGTGGCCGACACTATTGATGGCCTCAGGGGCCTTGGAGCTTTTCCCTAACCTGTAGGGTTGTGGTCAATGGATTGGGCACACTGTCCTTGGAGAGGGCAGGCACAATCTTTCGCTGTGGCTCCAGAGGCCCTAGCCTGGAGGTTGTGTGGGTCCAGGCTGTGGGCACAGAAGTCTGAAAACACAAACTCAGCTTATGAGTGGCGCCAAGGGTATGGCAGGCCATATGTAGAGCCCGAGACGGAGCTCGTGGGACTCTGAAACAAGGGCGAGTGGGAGGCGTTCCTTCAGGCTTTTGTCTCTGGATATTGTGTCAGGGATAGCCGTGGATTGGAGGGGTGGCCTCGGGACTGTGGACGAGTATCCCTCTCTGGGGATTTGTCCGAGCTCCCAAGAGTTTGGGGTCATTTTGTGGGAAGGGTGGAGTCGTGTTGTCTGGCTCATGTGTCTCTCCAAGAAAGGGATTCCAGAGCAGAGCCCCAGGTACGGGCGGGGCGACTGGAAAACTGAAACCCTGGTGAGGATTGGGTGCATAGGGGCTTGGCAAGCCCCATATGCGGGCTCTTGGTCCAGGCCCTGACAGGACTTTCTTTGACATGGGGCTCATGCTGAGGGTCACAATGTGAATTTGTGCCCAAGCAGCACTCAAGTTTGGGCGTGGCATCAGGGGCCATGAATGTTTCTCCCACCGTGAAGGTGTGACTCCATGCCAAGAGCAAGCTTGACAGCCATGGGGAAGGAGTTCTGTTTTGTGCTTGCGATACTTAACTGTGTGGAGAATTGATATAATGTCTAGGTTCAGTTATCTGAAATCCAAGGTTAGGAAGAGGTGACAGCTTAAGACCATGGCGTGTCCGAAGTGCTGGGTGTGCGGCCATCTGTCTCCTTGTATGTCTGGACGTCTGGCTTCAGGCTGTGTCAGACAGAGCATGAGTGCCCAGAGCAGCCTATCCAGGTCGGGTACCGTCGAGGCCTGAGCAGGTTGATCCTCATCTGGGTTTTCAGGAGAGCCCCACAGGGAAACGTTTTTCTTCCGTTGGGCAGACACTGGGCTGGGTTGTGGTTCTGGAGTTCCTAGTCCGGAGGGCTTGTTTGCCAGGAGTGTGAGGAAGGAAGTCTGAAAACACAAGCAAGCGTGAGGTTTGGGACCGAGGGCACGGCAGGCCCACTCTGCAGAGGCTGAATCGAGATCTCCTGCACTGAGGTCATGTCAACTATGAGACGTGCCTCATGCTAGAGTTTTTGTCCAGCATGGCCTCTTCCTGTAGGCTGTGGGGGCTTCATGAGGCTAGGGAGGTTTGTTTACGATGGGATTTTTGAACTACTCCAAAGATCAAGCTTTCCTTCTGCATGACAGTCGAGTCCTATTTGATGGTTCCAGGAGGCCCCATACGGAAAAACTCGAGAGCAGGTGTCTAAGCATGGATACCTGGGAACGCCACCTCATATTCCCACTCTTTAGTCAGGACAAGGCTGGCTTAATCTGCGGGCTCCTGGGTGAGCTACCCAGAGGGGAGAGTTGAAATGGACTCTCCTGAAGATGAGTCCTACTGTGGCTTGGTGGCCTGGGAGACCTTGGAATGTGGAGGTGGCTCAGGGACTCTGCAGGATGATCCTACCTGAGGTGTTTCACACGGCTCCAACAAGGGAGCTTCCCATGTGGAGACGAGAGGAGTTCTGTTCAGTGCCTCAGGAAAGCCCCATATCCTGTTCTTCGAACCAAAGCCTCTGAGGAGTGACACCTTGAAACCAAAGCAAGAGTTGAGATTACAGCCTAAGGGCCTGGCCGGCAGAACCTTCTATCTCTGTTGACCTCTGTGTGCATGCCTTCGTGGAGGTAGCTGCTCAGCTTGTGTCCGAATACCCCTGTGTGTCCAGGGAGGCTCCCAGTAGTGGGATGGCCTCGGGGGCCTTGAGGTTTCTCATATTCTGGAGGTGTGTGGCCAAAGGAATGGACACAGGTTCCCAGGAGACAGCAGGCACAGTCCTGTGGTATGGCTCCAGAGGACCCAGCCTAGAGGCTGTGTTTTCCAGGGCTGTGGGGACAGATGTCTGAAAAAGCAAACTTGTCTCAGCTAGGGGCCAAGGTAATGGCAGGCCTGATCTCCAGTCCGTGAGGAGAGATCCTCTGGATATCAAAGGAGGGCAAGTGGGAGGCAGTTGCTCAGTCTTTTGTCTCTGGGAGTTGCGTTCACAGTGGCCGTTCAAGGTAGGGGTTGCTTCAGGGGCCGAGGAAGAGCCTTCCTCTCGGGGGATTGTCCAAGCTCCCATGTGTTTGGGTTCCTTCTGTGGGAAGGGAAGAGTACTGTTTTCTGCCACAGGGGACCCCCCAGGAGAGGGACTCTAGAGCACAGCAGTGGGTTCCCTCAACTGGAATACACACCATCTAGTTAGTTTTGGGTACCTATGGGCAAGGCAAGCCACATCTGCGGGCTCTTGTACCAGTCACTGAGAGGCGTTACTTGAATAAGGTACTCACGATGAGGGTCTCAATGTGTGTTTGTGCCCAAGGCGGCCCTCATGCATGTGTGTGGCCTCATGGGCCATGCCGTTTTCTCCTACACTGAAAGTTTGACTCACTGCCAGCAGCACGGTTACTTGCCATGGGGAAGGAGGGTTTCTGACTTGTGCATCAGGTTCCCCCCTGTGCAGGGATTGGAGATAAGGTCTAGGTTCCGATGACTGAAAACCCAGGTTGGGAATGGATGGTGGCCTAAGGCAGTGGCGGGTCCAATGTGCTGGGAGTGCAGCCAGCTGTGTCGGTGTTTGTTGGAAGGTCTGGGCTCAGGCTATTTGCGACAGAGCATCAGTGTTTAAGGTAGCCTATGCAATTGGGGTGTTACCGAGGGCCAAACAGTTTGATCCTCATTTTGGGTTTCTGGGCAGCACCATAGACAATGTTTTTCTCCTTGGAGGCAGACAGAGTGCTTCATTGTGGCCCCAGAATTCCCAGTAGGGAGGGTTTGTGGACTTGGTGTATGAGGACGGAAGTCTGAAAACACAAGCTAGGGTGAGGATTGGAGCCAGGGGCAGAGCAGGCCCACTCTGCAGAGGCTGAATCAAAATCTCCTGCATCTGAAGTCAGGGTGAGGATCAGACGTTGGCTGAGGCTGGAGTATGTTTCCATGATGGCACCTTCATGAAGCGGGGGCCTCATGAGGCCAAGGAAGTTTTCCCACGCTGAGTTTGGAGGTTGCCCCAAACCACAAGGTTTCCTTCTGCGGGACATTCGAGTCCTGTTGCATGGCTCCAGGACATACCATACGGAAGGACTGTAGAGCAGGGTCCGAAGGATGGATCCCTGGACAGCATGCCTCGCATTCCCAATGGCCATTAGCGACAAGATATGTTTGATCTGCTGCCTCTGGGGCACGCTACCCAGGGGCTGAGTTGAAATGGCCTCTCCTGAGGATGCGTCATAATGTGTGTTTGGGTCCATGCAGACCTTGGAATGTGCTGGTTGTTCAGTGGCCCTGCGGAACTCTCCTACCTGAAGGGTTTGATACATCCCCAGTAAGAAAGCTCCCCATGTGGAGACGAGAGAGGTTTGGTTTGGTGCCTCGGAAAAGCCCCGTGTGCTGGTCTACGAAAACAGTCCTCTGAGGACGGACACATGGAAACCAAAGCTAAGGTTCAGATTAGGGCCTGGGGACCTGTCCATTTCAACCTTCTGTCTCTGGGGACACTGTCTGAGAGTCTAAGTGGAGATAGTTGCTCTGCTGGTGTCAGAGAGCCCCTCTTAGTCCAGGGTGGCCGACACTATTGATGGCCTCAGGGGCCTTGGAGCTTTTCCCAAACCTGTAGGGTTGAGGTCAATGGATTGGGCACACTGTCCTTGGAGAGGGCAGGCACAATCTTTCGCTGTGGCTCCAGAGGCCCTAGCCTGGAGGTTGTGTGGGTCCAGGCTGTGGGCACAGAAGTCTGAAAACACAAACTCAGCTTATGTGTGGCGCCTAGGGTATGGCAGGCCGTATGTAAAGCCCGAGACGGAGCTCCTGGGACTCTGAAACAAGGGCGAGTGGGAGGCATTCCTTCAGGCTTTTGTCTCTAGATGTTTTGTCCGGGATAGCCGTGGATTGGAGGGGTGGCCTCAGGGACTGTGGACGAGTATCCCTCTCTGGGGATTTGTCCCAGCTCCCAAGAGTTTGGGGTCATTTTCTGGGAAGGGTGGAGTCATGTTGTCTGGCTCACGTGTCTCTCCAAGAAAGGGATTCCAGAGCAGAGCCCCAGGTACGGGCGGGGCGACTGGAAAACTGAAACCCTGTGAGGATTGGGTGCATAGGGGCTTGGCAAGCCCCATATGCGGGCTCTTGGTCCAGGCCCTGACAGGTCTTTCTTTGACATGGGGCTCATGCTGAGGGTCACAGTGTGAATTTGTGCCCAAGCAGCACTCAAGTTTGGGCGTGGCATCAGGGGCCATGAAGTTTTCTCCCACCGTGAAGGTGTGACTCCATGCCAAGAGCAAGCTTGACAGCCATGGGGAAGGAGTTCTGTTTTGTGCTTGCGATACCCAACTGTGTGGAGAATTGATATAATGTCTAGGTTCAGTTATCTGAAATCCAAGGTTAGGAAGAGGTGACAGCTTAAGACCATGGCGTGTCCGAAGTGCTGGGTGTGCGGCCATCTGTCTCTTTGTCTGTCTGGACGTCTGGCTTCAGGCTGTGTCAGACAGAGCATGAGTGCCCAGAGCAGCCTATCCAGGTCGGGTACTGTCGAGTCCTGAGCAGGTTGATCCTCATCTGGGTTTTCAGGAGAGCCCCAAAGGGAAACGTTTTTCTTCCGTTGGGCAGACACTGGGCTCGGTTGTGGTTCTGGAGTTCCTAGTCCGGAGGGCTTGTTTGCCAGGAGTGTGAGGAAGGAAGTCTGAAAACACAAGCTAGCGTGAGGTTTGGGACCGAGGGCACGGCAGGCCCACTCTGCAGAGGCTGAATCGAGATCTCCTGCACTGAGGTCATGTCAACTATGAGACGTGCCTCATGCTAGAGTTTTTGTCCAGCATGGCCTCTTCCTGTAGGTTGTGGGGGCTTCATGAGGCCAGGGAGGTTTGTTTACGATGGGATTTGTGAACCACTCCAAAACTCAAGGTTTCCTTCTGCATGACAGTCTAGTCCTATTGGATGGTTCCATGAGGCCCCATACGGAAAGACTCGAGAGCAGGTGTCTAAGCATGGATGCCTGGGAACGCCACCTCATATTCCCACTCTTTAGTCAGGACAAGGCAGGCACAATCTGCGGGCTCCTGGGTGTGCTACCCAGAGGGGAGAGTTGAAATGGACTCTCCTGAAGATGAGTCCTACTGTGGCTTGGTGGCCTGGGAGACCTTGGAATGTGGAGGTGGCTCAGGGACTCTGCAGGATGATCCTACCTGAGGTGTTTCACACGGCACGAACAAGGAAGCTTCCCATGTGCAGACGAGAGGAGTTCTGTTCAGTGCCTCAGGAAAGCCCCATATCCTGTTCTTCGAACCAAAGCCTCTGAGGAGTGACACCTTGAAACTAAAGCTAGAGTAGAGATTACGGCCTAAGGGCCTGGCCGGCAGAACCGTCTATCTCTGTTGACCTCTGTGTGCATGCCTTCGTGGAGGTAGCTGCTCAGCTTGTGTCCGAATACCCCTGTGTGTCCAGGGAGGCTCCCAGTAGTGGGATGGCCTCGGGTGCCTTGAGGTTTCTCATATTCTGGAGGTGTGTGGCCAAATGAATGGACACAGTTTCCCAGGAGACAGCAGGCACGGTCCTGTGTTATGGCTCCAGAGGACCCAGCCTAGAGGCTGTGTTTGCCAGGGCTGTGGGGACAGATGTCTGAAAAAGCAAACTTGTCTCAGCCAGGTGCCAAGGTAATGGCAGGCCTGATCTCCAGTCCGTGAGGGGAGATCCTCTGGATATCAAAGGAGGGCAAGTGGGAGGCAGTCGCTCAGGCTTTTGTCTCTGGGAGTTGCGTTCACAGTGGCCGTTCAAGGTAGGGGTTGCTTCAGGGGCCGAGGAAGAGCCTTCCTCTCGGGGGATTGTCCAAGCTCCCATGTGTTTGGGTTCATTCTGTGGGAAGGAAAGAGTACTGTTTTCTGCCACAGGGGACCCCCCAGGAGAGGGACTCTAGAGCACAGCAGTGGGTTCCCTCAACTGGAATACACACCCTCTACTTAGTCCTGGGTACCTATGGGCAAGGCAAGCCACATCTGCGGGCTCATGGTCCAGTCACTGAAAGGCGTTACTTGAAGAAGGTACTCACGCTGAGGGTCTCAATGTGTGTTTGTGCCCAAGGCGGCCCTCACGCATGGGTGTGGCCTCATGGGCCATGCCGTTTTCTCCTACACTGCAGGTTTGACTCACTGCCAGCAGCACGGTTTCTTGCCATGGGGAAGGAGGGGTTCTGACTTGTGCATCAGGTTCCCCCCTGTGCAGGGATTGGAGATAAGGTCTAGGTTCCGATGACTGAAAACCCAGGTTGGGAATGGATGGTGGCCTAAGGCAGTGGCTGGTCCAATGTGCTGGGAGTGCAGCCAGCTGTGTCGGTGTCTGTTGTAAGGTCTGGGCTCAGGCTATTTGCGACAGAGCATCAGTGTTTAAGGTAGCCTATGCAATTGGGGTGTTGCTGAGGGCCAAGCAGTTTGATCCTCATTTGGGGTTTCTGGGCAGCACCATAGACAATGTTTTTCTCCTTGGTGGCAGACAGAGTGCTTCATTGTGGCCCCAGAATTCCCAGTAGAGAGGGTTTGTGGACTCGATGTATGAGGACGGAAGTCTGAAAACACAAGCTAGGGTGAGGATTGGAGCCAGGGGCAGAGCAGGCCCACTCTGCAGAGGCTGAATCAAAATCTCCTGCATCTGAAGTCAGGGTGAGGATCAGACGTTGGCTGAGGCTGGAGTATGTTTCCATGATGGCACCTTCATAAAGCGGGGGCCTCATGAGGCCAAGGAAGTTTTCCCACGCTGAGTTTGGAGGTTGCCCCAAACCACAAGGTTTCCTTCTGCGGGACATTCGAGTCCTGTTGCATGGCTCCAGGACATACCATACGGAACGACTGGAGAGCATGGTTCGAAGGATGGATCCCTGTACAGCATGCCTCGCATTCACATTGGCCATTAGCGACAAGATATGTTTGATCTGCTGCCTCTGGGGCACGCTACCGAGGGGGCTGATTTGAAATGGCCTCTCCTGAGGATGCGTCATAATGTGCGTTTGGGTCCATGGAGACCTTGGAATGTGCTGGTTGTTCAGTGGCCCTGCGGAACTCTCCTACCTGAAGGGTTTGATACATCCCCAGTAAGAAAGCTGCTTATGTGGAGACGAGAGAAGTTTGGTTTGGTGCCTCGGAAAAGCCCCGTGTGCTGGTCTACGAAAACAGTCCTCTGAGGATGGACACATGGAAACCAAAGCTAAGGTTCAGATTAGGGCCTGGGGACCTGTCCATTTCAACCTTCTGTCTCTGGGGACACTGTCTGAGAGTCTAAGTGGAGATAGTTGCTCCGCTGGTGTCAGAGAGCCCCTCTTAGTCCAGAGTGGCCGACACTATTGATGACGTAAGGTGCCTTGGAGCTTTTCCCTAACCTGTAGGGTTGTGGTCAATGGATTGGGCACACTGTCCTTGGAGAGGGCAGGCACAATCTTTCGCTGTGGCTCCAGAGGCCCTAGCCTGGAGGATTTGTGGGTCCAGGCTGGGGGCACAGAAGTCTGAAAACACAAACTCATCTTATGAGTGGCTCCTAGGGTATGGCAGGCCGTATGTACAGCCCGAGATGGAGCTCCTGGGACTCTGAAACAAGGGCGAGTGGGAGGCGTTAGTTCAGGCTTTTGTCTCTGGATGTTGTGTCCGGGATAGCCGTGGATTGGAGGGGTGGCCTCAGGGACTGTGGACGAGTATACCTCTCTGGGGATTTGTCCCAGCTCCCAAGAGTTTGGGGTCATTTTGTGGGAAGGATGGAGTCGTGTTGTCTGGCTCATGTGTCTCTCCAAGAAAGGGATTCCAGAGCAGAGCCCCACGTACGGGCGGGGCGACTGGAAAACTGAAACCCTGGTGAGGATAGGGTGCATAGGGGCTTGGCAAGCCCCATATGTGGGCTCTTGGTCCAGGCCCTGACAGGCCATTCTTTGACATGGGGCTCATGCTGAGGGTCACAGTGTGAATTTGTGCCCAAGCAGCACTCACGTTTGTGTGTGGCATCAGAGGCCATGAAGGTTTCTCCCACCTTGAAGGTGTGACTCCATGCCAAAAGCAATCTTGACAGCCATGGGGAGGGAGGAGTTCTGTTTTGTGCTTGCGATACCCAGCTGTGTGGAGAATTGATATAATGTCTAGGTTCAGATATCTGAAAACCAAGGTTAGGAAGAGGTGACGGCATAAGACCATGGCATGTCCAAAGTGCTGAGTGTGCGGCCAGCAGTCTCCTTGTCTGTCTGGACGTCTGGCTTCAGGCTGTGTCAGACAGAGCATGAGTGCCCAGAGCAGCCTATCCAGTTCGGGTACCGTCGAGGCCCGAGCAGGCTGATCCTCATCTGGGTTTTCTGGAGAGCCCCACAGGGAAACGTTTTTCTTCCATTGGACAGACACTGGGCTGGGTTGTGGTTCTGGAGTTCCTAGTCCGAAGGGCTTGTTTGCCAGGAGTGTGAGGAAGGAAGTCTGAAAACACAAGCCTGCATGAGGTTTGGGACGAGGGCACGGCAGGCCCACTCTGCAGAGGCTGAATCTAGATCTCCTGCACTGAGGTCATGTCAACTATGAGACGTGCCTCAGGCTAGAGTTTTTGTCCAGCATGGCCTCTTCCTGAAGGGTGTGGGGGCTTCATGAGGCCAGGGAGGTTTGCCTACGATGGGATTTGTGAACCTAACCTCAAGGTTTCCTTCTGCACGACAGTCGAGACCTATTGGATGGTTCCAGGTGTCCCCATACGGAAAGACTCGAGAGCCGGTGTCTAAGCATGGATGCCTGGGAACGCCACCTCATATTCCCACTCTTTAGTCAGGACAAGTCAGGCTCAATCTGCGGGCTCCTGTGTGAGCTACCCAGAAGTGAGAGTTGAAATAGACTCTCCTGAATATAAGTCCTAGAGTGGCTTGGTGGTCTGGGAGACCTTGGAATGTGGAGGTGGCTCAGGGACTCTGCAGGATTCTCCTACCTGAGTTGTTTCACACGGCTCCAACAAGGAATCTTCCCATGTGGAGACGAGAGGAGTTCTGTTCAGTGCCTCAGGAAAGCCCCATATCCTGTTCTTCGAACCAAAGCCTCTGAGGAGTGACACCTGGAAACCAAAGCAAGAGTTGAGATTAGGGCCTAAGGGCCTGTCCGGCTCAACCTTCTATCTCTGTTGACATCTGTGTGCATGCCTTCGTGGAGGTAGCTGCTCAGCTTGTGTCCGAATGCCCCTGTGTGTCCAGGGAGGCTCCCAGTAGTGAGATGTCCTCGGGGGCCTTGAGGTTTCTCATATTCTGGAGGTGTGTGGCCAAAGGAATGGACACAGTTTCCCAGGAGACAGCAGGCACGGTCCTGTGGTATGGCTCCAAAGGACCGAGCCTAGAGGCTGTGTTTGCCAGGGCTGTGGGGACAGATGTCTGAAAAAGCAAACTTGGCTCAGCTAGGGGCCAAGGTAATGGCAGGCCTGATCTCGAGTCCGTGAGGGGAGATCCTCTGGATATCAAAGGAGGGCAAGTGGGAGGCAGTCGCTCAGGCTTTTGTCTCTAGGTGTTGCGTTATCAGTGTCCGTTCAAGGTAGGGGTTGCTTCAGGGGCCGAGGAAGAGCCTTCCTCTCAGGGGATAGTCCAAGCTCCCTTGTGTTTGGGTTCATTCTGTGGGAAGGGAAAAGTACTGTTTTCTGCCATAGAGGACCCCCCAGGAGAGGGAATCTAGAGCACAGCAATGGGTTCCCTCAACTGGAATACACACCATCTAGTTAGTCCTGGGTGCCTATGCGCAAGGCAAGCCACATATGCGGGCTCATGGTCCAGTCACTGAGAGGCGTTACTTGAATAAGATACTCACGTTGAGGGTCACAATGTGTGTTTGTGCCCAAGGCAGCCCTCACACATGGGCGTGGCCTCATGGGCCATGCCGTTTTCTCCTATACTGAAGGTTTGACTCACTGCCAGCAGCAAATTTCTTGCCATGGGGAAGGAGGGGTTGTGACTTTTGCATCAGGTTCCCCCCTGTGCAGGGATTGGAGATAAGGTCTAGGTTCCCATGACTGAAAAACCAGGTTGGGAATGGATGGTGGCCTAAGGCAGGGGCGGGTCCAATGTGCTGGGTGTCCAGCCAGCTGTGTTGGTGTCTGTTGGAAGGTCTGGGCTCAGGCGATTTGCGACAGAGCATCTGTGTTTAAGGTAGCCTATGCAATTGGGGTGTTGCCATGGGCCAAGCAGTTTGATCCTCATTCGTGGTTTCTGGGCAGCACCATAGACAATGTTTTTCTCCTGGGAGGCAGGCAGAGTGCTTCCTTGTGGCCCCAGAATTCCCAGTAGGGAGGGTTTGTGGGCCAGAAGTGTGAGGACGGAAGTCTGAAAACACAAGCTAGGGTGAGGATTGGAGCCAAGGGCAGAGCAGGCCCTCTCTGAAAAGGTTGAATCGAAATCTCCTGCATCTGAAGTCAGGCTGAGGATCAGACGTTGGCTGAGGCTGGAGTATGTGTCCATGATGGCACCTTCATGAAGCGGGGGCCTCATGAGGCCAAGGAAGTTTTCCCACGCTGAGTTTGGAGGTTGCCCCAAACAACAAGGTTTCCTTCTGCGGGACATTCGAGTCCTGTTGCATGGCTCCAGGATATACCATACGGAAGGACTGGAGAGCAGGGTTCGGAGGATGGATCCCAGTACAGCATGCCTCACATTCCCATTGGCCATTAGCGACAAGATATGTTTGATCTGTAGCCTCTTGGGCACGCTACCCAGGGGGGCTGAGTTGAAATGGCCTCTCCTGAGGATGCGTCATAATATGCGTTTGGGTCCATATAGACCTTGGAATGTGCTGGTTGTTCAGTGGCCCTGCGGAACTCTCCTACCTGAAGGGTTTGATACATCCCCAGTAAGAAAGCTCCCCATGTGGAGACGAGAGAGGTTTGGTTTGGTGCCTCAGAAAAGCCCCGTATGCTTGTCTACGAAAAGAGTCCTCTGAGGACGGACAAATGGAAACCAAAGCTAAGGTTCAGATTAGGGCCCTGGGGCATGTCCATTTCAACTTTTTGTCTCTGGGGAAACTGTCTGAGAGTCTAAGTGGAGATAGTTGCTCCGCTGGTGTCAGAAAGCCCCTCTCTGTCCAGGGTGGCCTACACTATTAATGGCCTCAGGGGCTATGGAGCTTTTGCCTAACCTGTTGGGTTGTGGTCAATGGATTGGGCACACTTTCTTTGGAGAGGGCAGGCACAATCTTTCGCTGTGGCTCCAGAGGCCCTAGCCTGGAGGTTGTGTGGGTCCAGGCTGGGGGCACAGAAGTCTGAAAACACAAACTCAGCTTATGAGTGGCGCCTAGGGTATGGCAGGCCGGATGTAAAGCCCGAGAGGGAGCTCCTGGGCCTCTGAAACAAGGGCGAGTGGGAGGCGTTCCTTCAGGCTTTTGGCTCTGGATGTTGTGTCCGGGATAGCCGTGGATTCAAGGGGTGGCCTCAGGGACTGTGGACGAGTATCCCTCTCTGGGGAATTGTCCCAGCTCCCTAGAGTTTGGGGTCATTTTGTGGGAAGGGTGGAGTCGTGTTGTCTGGCTCATGTGTCTCTCCAAGAAAGGGATTCCAGAGCAGAGCCACAGGTACGGTCGGGGCAAACTACTCCAAACCACAAGGTTTCCTTCTGCATGACAGTCGAGTCTTATTGTATGGTTCCAGGAGGCCCCATACGAAAAGACTCGTGAGCAGGTGTCTAAGCATGGATGCCTGGGAACGCCGCCTCATATTCCCACTCTAAGTCAGGACAACACAGGCTCAATCTGTGGGCTCCTGGATGAGATACGCAGAGGGGAGAGTTGAAATGGACTCTCCTGAACATGAGTCCTACTGTGGCTTGGTGGCCTGGGAGACCTTGGAATGTGGAGGTGGCTCAGGGACTCTGCAGGATTCTCCAACCTGAGGTGTTTGACATGGCTCCACCAAGGAAGCTTCCCATGTGGAGACGAGAGGAGTTCTGTTCAGTGCCTCAGAAAAGCCCCATATCCTGTTCTTCGAACCAAAGCCTCTGAGGAGTGACAGCTGGAAACCAAAGCAAGAGTTGAGATTAGGACCTAAGGGCCTGTCCGGCTCAACCTTCTATCTCTGTTGACATCTGTGTGCATGCCTTCGTGGAGGTACCTGCTCAGCTTGAGTCCGAATGCCCCTGTTTGTCCAGGGAGGCTCCCAGTAGTGGGATGTCCTCGGGGGCCTTGAGGTTTCTCATATTCTGGAGCTGTGTGGCCAAAGGAATGGACACAGTTTCCCAGGAGACAGCAGGCACGGTCCTGTGGTATGGCTCCAGAGGACCCAGCCTAGAGGCTGTGTTTTCCAGGGCTGTGGGGACAGATGTCTGAAAAAGCAAACTTGTCTCAGCTAGGGGCCAAGGTAATGGCAGGCCTGATCTCCAGTCCGTGAGGGGAGATCCTCTGGATATCAAAGGAGGGCAAGTGGGAGGCAGTCGCTCAGGCTTTTGTCTCTGGGTGTTGCGTTCACTGTGGCCGTTCAGGGTAGGGGTTGCTTCACGGGCCGAGGAAGAGCCTTCCTCTCAGGGGATAGTCCAAGCTCCCTTGTGTTTGGGTTCATTCTGTGGGAAGGGAAGAGTACTGTTTTCTGCTACAGCGGACCCCCCAGGAGAGGGACTCTAGAGCACAGCAGTGGGTTCCCTCAACTGGAATACACACCATCTAGTTAGTCCTGGGTGCCTATGGGCAAGGCAAGCCACATATGCGGGCTCATGATCCAGTCACTGAGAGGCGTTACTTGAATAAGGTACTCACGTTGAGGGTCACTATGTGTGTTTGTGCCCAAGGTGGCCCTCACGCATGGGCGTGGCCTCATGGGCCATGCCGTTTTCTCCTACACTGAAGGTTTGACTCACTGCCAGCAGCAAATTTCTTGACATGGGGAAGGAGGCGTTCTGACTTGTGCATCAGGTTTTCCCCTGTGCAGGGATTGGAGATAAGGTCTAGGTTGCGATGATTGAAACCCCAGGTTGGGAATGGATGGTGGCCTAAGGCAGTGGCGGGTCCAATGTGCTGGGTGTGCAGCCAGCTGTGTCGGTATCTGTTGGAAGGTCTGGGCTCAGGCTATTTGCGACAGAGCATCAGTGTTTAAGGTAGCCTATGCAATTGGGGTGTTGCCATGGGCCTAGCAGTTTGATCCTCATTTTGGGTTTCTGGGCAGCACCATAGAAAATGTTATTCTCCTGGGAGGCAGGCAGAGTGCTTCATTGTGGCCCCAGAATTTCCAGTAGGGAGGGTTTGTGGGCCAGGAGTCAGAGGACGGAAGTCTGAAAACACAAGCTAGGGTGAGGATTGGATTCAAGGGCAGAGCAGGCCCACTCTGCAGAGGCTGAATCGAGATCTCCTGCACTGAGGTCATGTCAACTATGAGACGTGCCTCATGCTAGAGTTTTTGTCCAGCATGGCCTCTTCCTGTAGGTTGTGGGGGCTTCATGAGGCCAGGGAGGTTTGTTTACGATGGGATTTGTGAACCACTCCAAAACTCAAGGTTTCCTTCTGCATGACAGTCTAGTCCTATTGGATGGTTCCATGAGGCCCCATACGGAAAGACTCGAGAGCAGGTGTCTAAGCATGGATGCCTGGGAACGCCACCTCATATTCCCACTCTTTAGTCAGGACAAGGCAGGCACAATCTGCGGGCTCCTGGGTGTGCTACCCAGAGGGGAGAGTTGAAATGGACTCTCCTGAAGATGAGTCCTACTGTGGCTTGGTGGCCTGGGAGACCTTGGAATGTGGAGGTGGCTCAGGGACTCTGCAGGATGATCCTACCTGAGGTGTTTCACACGGCTCCAACAAGGAAGCTTCCCATGTGGAGACGAGAGGAGTTCTGTTCAGTGCCTCAGGAAAGCCCCATATCCTGTTCTTCGAACCAAAGCCTCTGAGGAGTGACACCTTGAAACTAAAGCTAGAGTAGAGATTACGGCCTAAGGGCCTGGCCGGCAGAACCGTCTATCTCTGTTGACCTCTGTGTGCATGCCTTCGTGGAGGTAGCTGCTCAGCTTGTGTCCGAATACCCCTGTGTGTCCAGGGAGGCTCCCAGTAGTGGGATGGCCTCGGGTGCCTTGAGGTTTCTCATATTCTGGAGGTGTGTGGCCAAATGAATGGACACAGTTTCCCAGGAGACAGCAGGCACGGTCCTGTGTTATGGCTCCAGAGGACCCAGCCTAGAGGCTGTGTTTGCCAGGGCTGTGGGGACAGATGTCTGAAAAAGCAAACTTGTCTCAGCCAGGTGCCAAGGTAATGGCAGGCCTGATCTCCAGTCCGTGAGGGGAGATCCTCTGGATATCAAAGGAGGGCAAGTGGGAGGCAGTCGCTCAGGCTTTTGTCTCTGGGAGTTGCGTTCACAGTGGCCGTTCAAGGTAGGGGTTGCTTCAGGGGCCGAGGAAGAGCCTTCCTCTCGGGGGATTGTCCAAGCTCCCATGTGTTTGGGTTCATTCTGTGGGAAGGAAAGAGTACTGTTTTCTGCCACAGGGGACCCCCCAGGAGAGGGACTCTAGAGCACAGCAGTGGGTTCCCTCAACTGGAATACACACCCTCTACTTAGTCCTGGGTACCTATGGGCAAGGCAAGCCACATCTGCGGGCTCATGGTCCAGTCACTGAAAGGCGTTACTTGAAGAAGGTACTCACGCTGAGGGTCTCAATGTGTGTTTGTGCCCAAGGCGGCCCTCACGCATGGGTGTGGCCTCATGGGCCATGCCGTTTTCTCCTACACTGCAGGTTTGACTCACTGCCAGCAGCACGGTTTCTTGCCATGGGGAAGGAGGGTTTCTGACTTGTGCATCAGGTTCCCCCCTGTGCAGGGATTGGAGATAAGGTCTAGGTTCCGATGACTGAAAACCCAGGTTGGGAATGGATGGTGGCCTAAGGCAGTGGCTGGTCCAATGTGGAGAAAGTGCAGCCAGCTGTGTCGGTGTCTGTTGGAAGGTCTGTGCTCAGGCTATTTGCGACAGAGCATCAGTGTTTAAGGTAGCCTATGCAATTGGGGTGTTGCTGAGGGCCAAGCAGTTTGATCCTCATTTGGGGTTTCTGGGCAGCACCATAGACAATGTTTTTCTCCTTGGTGGCAGACAGAGTGCTTCATTGTGGCCCCAGAATTCCCAGTAGAGAGGGTTTGTGGACTCGATGTATGAGGACGGAAGTCTGAAAACACAAGCTAGGGTGAGGATTGGAGCCAGGGGCAGAGCAGGCCCACTCTGCAGAGGCTGAATCAAAATCTCCTGCATCTGAAGTCAGGGTGAGGATCAGACGTTGGCTGAGGCTGGAGTATGTTTCCATGATGGCACCTTCATGAAGCGGGGGCCTCATGAGGCCAAGGAAGTTTTCCCACGCTGAGTTTGGAGGTTGCCCCAAACCACAAGGTTTCCTTCTGCGGGACATTCGAGTCCTGTTGCATGGCTCCAGGACATACCATACGGAACGACTGGAGAGCATGGTTCGAAGGATGGATCCCTGTACAGCATGCCTCGCATTCACATTGGCCATTAGCGACAAGATATGTTTGATCTGCTGCCTCTGGGGCACGCTACCCAGGGGGCTGAGTTGAAATGGCCTCTCCTGAGGATGCGTCATAATGTGCGTTTGGGTCCATGGAGACCTTGGAATGTGCTGGTTGTTCAGTGGCCCTGCGGAACTCTCCTACCTGAAGGGTTTGATACATCCCCAGTAAGAAAGCTCCTTATGTGGAGACGAGAGAAGTTTGGTTTGGTGCCTCGGAAAAGCCCCGTGTGCTGGTCTACGAAAACAGTCCTCTGAGGATGGACACATGGAAACCAAAGCTAAGGTTCAGATTAGGGCCTGGGGACCTGTCCATTTCAACCTTCTGTCTCTGGGGACACTGTCTGAGAGTCTAAGTGGAGATAGTTGCTCCGCTGGTGTCAGAGAGCCCCTCTTAGTCCAGAGTGGCCGACACTATTGATGACGTAAGGTGCCTTGGAGCTTTTCCCTAACCTGTAGGGTTGTGGTCAATGGATTGGGCACACTGTCCTTGGAGAGGGCAGGCACAATCTTTCGCTGTGGCTCCAGAGGCCCTAGCCTGGAGGATTTGTGGGTCCAGGCTGGGGGCACAGAAGTCTGAAAACACAAACTCATCTTATGAGTGGCTCCTAGGGTATGGCAGGCCGTATGTACAGCCCGAGATGGAGCTCCTGGGACTCTGAAACAAGGGCGAGTGGGAGGCGTTAGTTCAGGCTTTTGTCTCTGGATGTTGTGTCCGGGATAGCCGTGGATTGGAGGGGTGGCCTCAGGGACTGTGGACGAGTATACCTCTCTGGGGATTTGTCCCAGCTCCCAAGAGTTTGGGGTCATTTTGTGGGAAGGATGGAGTCGTGTTGTCTGGCTCATGTGTCTCTCCAAGAAAGGGATTCCAGAGCAGAGCCCCAGGTACGGGCGGGGCGACTGGAAAACTGAAACCCTGGTGAGGATAGGGTGCATAGGGGCTTGGCAAGCCCCATATGCGGGCTCTTGGTCCAGGCCCTGACAGGCCATTCTTTGACATGGGGCTCATGCTGAGGGTCACAGTGTGAATTTGTGCCCAAGCAGCACTCACGTTTGTGTGTGGCATCAGAGGCCATGAAGGTTTCTCCCACCTTGAAGGTGTGACTCCATGCCAAAAGCAATCTTGACAGCCATGGGGAAGGAGGAGTTCTGTTTTGTGCTTGCGATACCCAGCTGTGTGGAGAATTGATATAATGTCTAGGTTCAGATATCTGAAAACCAAGGTTAGGAAGAGGTGACGGCATAAGACCATGGCATGTCCAAAGTGCTGAGTGTGCGGCCAGCAGTCTCCTTGTCTGTCTGGACGTCTGGCTTCAGGCTGTGTCAGACAGAGCATGAGTGCCCAGAGCAGCCTATCCAGTTCGGGTACCGTCGAGGCCCGAGCAGGCTGATCCTCATCTGGGTTTTCTGGAGAGCCCCACAGGGAAACGTTTTTCTTCCATTGGACAGACACTGGGCTGGGTTGTGGTTCTGGAGTTCCTAGTCCGAAGGGCTTGTTTGCCAGGAGTGTGAGGAAGGAAGTCTGAAAACACAAGCCTGCATGAGGTTTGGGACGAGGGCACGGCAGGCCCACTCTGCAGAGGCTGAATCTAGATCTCCTGCACTGAGGTCATGTCAACTATGAGACGTGCCTCAGGCTAGAGTTTTTGTCCAGCATGGCCTCTTCCTGAAGGGTGTGGGGGCTTCATGAGGCCAGGGAGGTTTGCCTACGATGGGATTTGTGAACCTAACCTCAAGGTTTCCTTCTGCACGACAGTCGAGACCTATTGGATGGTTCCAGGTGTCCCCATACGGAAAGACTCGAGAGCCGGTGTCTAAGCATGGATGCCTGGGAACGCCACCTCATATTCCCACTCTTTAGTCAGGACAAGGCAGGCTCAATCTGCGGGCTCCTGTGTGAGCTACCCAGAAGTGAGAGTTGAAATGGACTCTCCTGAATATAAGTCCTAGAGTGGCTTGGTGGTCTGGGAGACCTTGGAATGTGGAGGTGGCTCAGGGACTCTGCAGGATTCTCCTACCTGAGGTGTTTCACACGGCTCCAACAAGGAATCTTCCCATGTGGAGACGAGAGGAGTTCTGTTCAGTGCCTCAGGAAAGCCCCATATCCTGTTCTTCGAACCAAAGCCTCTGAGGAGTGACACCTGGAAACCAAAGCAAGAGTTGAGATTAGGGCCTAAGGGCCTGTCCGGCTCAACCTTCTATCTCTGTTGACATCTGTGTGCATGCCTTCGTGGAGGTAGCTGCTCAGCTTGTGTCTGAATGCCCCTGTGTGTCCAGGGAGGCTCCCAGTAGTGAGATGTCCTCGGGGGCCTTGAGGTTTCTCATATTCTGGAGGTGTGTGGCCAAAGGAATGGACACAGTTTCCCAGGAGACAGCAGGCACGGTCCTGTGGTATGGCTCCAAAGGACCGAGCCTAGAGGCTGTGTTTGCCAGGGCTGTGGGGACAGATGTCTGAAAAAGCAAACTTGTCTCAGCTAGGGGCCAAGGTAATGGCAGGCCTGATCTCGAGTCCGTGAGGGGAGATCCTCTGGATATCAAAGGAGGGCAAGTGGGAGGCAGTCGCTCAGGCTTTTGTCTCTAGGTGTTGCGTTATCAGTGTCCGTTCAAGGTAGGGGTTGCTTCAGGGGCCGAGGAAGAGCCTTCCTCTCAGGGGATAGTCCAAGCTCCCTTGTGTTTGGGTTCATTCTGTGGGAAGGGAAAAGTACTGTTTTCTGCCACAGAGGACCCCCCAGGAGAGGGAATCTAGAGCACAGCAGTGGGTTCCCTCAACTGGAATACACACCATCTAGTTAGTCCTGGGTGCCTATGCGCAAGGCAAGCCACATATGCGGGCTCATGGTCCAGTCACTGAGAGGCGTTACTTGAATAAGATACTCACGTTGAGGGTCACAATGTGTGTTTGTGCCCAAGGCAGCCCTCACACATGGGCGTGGCCTCATGGGCCATGCCGTTTTCTCCTATACTGAAGGTTTGACTCACTGCCAGCAGCAAATTTCTTGCCATGGGGAAGGAGGGGTTGTGACTTTTGCATCAGGTTCCCCCCTGTGCAGGGATTGGAGATAAGGTCTAGGTTCCCATGACTGAAAAACCAGGTTGGGAATGGATGGTGGCCTAAGGCAGGGGCGGGTCCAATGTGCTGGGTGTCCAGCCAGCTGTGTTGGTGTCTGTTGGAAGGTCTGGGCTCAGGCGATTTGCGACAGAGCATCTGTGTTTAAGGTAGCCTATGCAATTGGGGTGTTGCCATGGGCCAAGCAGTTTGATCCTCATTCGTGGTTTCTGGGCAGCACCATAGACAATGTTTTTCTCCTGGGAGGCAGGCAGAGTGCTTCCTTGTGGCCCCAGAATTCCCAGTAGGGAGGGTTTGTGGGCCAGAAGTGTGAGGACGGAAGTCTGAAAACACAAGCTAGGGTGAGGATTGGAGCCAAGGGCAGAGCAGGCCCTCTCTGAAAAGGTTGAATCGAAATCTCCTGCATCTGAAGTCAGGCTGAGGATCAGACGTTGGCTGAGGCTGGAGTATGTGTCCATGATGGCACCTTCATGAAGCGGGGGCCTCATGAGGCCAAGGAAGTTTTCCCACGCTGAGTTTGGAGGTTGCCTCAAACAACAAGGTTTCCTTCTGCGGGACATTCGAGTCCTGTTGCATGGCTCCAGGATATACCATACGGAAGGACTGGAGAGCAGGGTTCGGAGGATGGATCCCAGTACAGCATGCCTCACATTCCCATTGGCCATTAGCGACAAGATATGTTTGATCTGTAGCCTCTTGGGCACGCTACCCAGGGGGGCTGAGTTGAAATGGCCTCTCCTGAGGATGCGTCATAATATGCGTTTGGGTCCATATAGACCTTGGAATGTGCTGGTTGTTCAGTGGCCCTGCGGAACTCTCCTACCTGAAGGGTTTGATACATCCCCAGTAAGAAAGCTCCCCATGTGGAGACGAGAGAGGTTTGGTTTGGTGCCTCAGAAAAGCCCCGTATGCTTGTCTACGAAAAGAGTCCTCTGAGGACGGACAAATGGAAACCAAAGCTAAGGTTCAGATTAGGGCCCTGGGGCATGTCCATTTCAACTTTTTGTCTCTGGGGAAACTGTCTGAGAGTCTAAGTGGAGATAGTTGCTCCGCTGGTGTCAGAAAGCCCCTCTCTGTCCAGGGTGGCCTCCACTATTAATGGCCTCAGGGGCTATGGAGCTTTTGCCTAACCTGTTGGGTTGTGGTCAATGGATTGGGCACACTTTCTTTGGAGAGGGCAGGCACAATCTTTCGCTGTGGCTCCAGAGGCCCTAGCCTGGAGGTTGTGTGGGTCCAGGCTGGGGGCACAGAAGTCTGAAAACACAAACTCAGCTTATGAGTGGCGCCTAGGGTATGGCAGGCCGGATGTAAAGCCCGAGAGGGAGCTCCTGGGCCTCTGAAACAAGGGCGAGTGGGCGGCGTTCCTTCAGGCTTTTGTCTCTGGATGTTGTGTCCGGGATAGCCGTGGATTCAAGGGGTGGCCTCAGGGACTGTGGACGAGTATCCCTCTCTGGGGAATTGTCCCAGCTCCCTAGAGTTTGGGGTCATTTTGTGGGAAGGGTGGAGTCGTGTTGTCTGGCTCATGTGTCTCTCCAAGAAAGGGATTCCAGAGCAGAGCCACAGGTACGGTCGGGGCAAACTACTCCAAACCACAAGGTTTCCTTCTGCATGACAGTCGAGTCTTATTGTATGGTTCCAGGAGGCCCCATACGAAAAGACTCGTGAGCAGGTGTCTAAGCATGGATGCCTGGGAACGCCGCCTCATATTCCCACTCTAAGTCAGGACAACACAGGCTCAATCTGTGGGCTCCTGGATGAGATACGCAGAGGGGAGAGTTGAAATGGACTCTCCTGAACATGAGTCCTACTGTGGCTTGGTGGCCTGGGAGACCTTGGAATGTGGAGGTGGCTCAGGGACTCTGCAGGATTCTCCAACCTGAGGTGTTTGACATGGCTCCACCAAGGAAGCTTCCCATGTGGAGACGAGAGGAGTTCTGTTCAGTGTCTCAGGAAAGCCCCATATCCTGTTCTTCGAACCAAAGCCTCTGAGGAGTGACAGCTGGAAACCAAAGCAAGAGTTGAGATTAGGACCTAAGGGCCTGTCCGGCTCAACCTTCTATCTCTGTTGACATCTGTGTGCATGCCTTCGTGGAGGTACCTGCTCAGCTTGAGTCCGAATGCCCCTGTTTGTCCAGGGAGGGTCCCAGTAGTGGGATGTCCTCGGGGGCCTTGAGGTTTCTCATATTCTGGAGCTGTGTGGCCAAAGGAATGGACACAGTTTCCCAGGAGACAGCAGGCACGGTCCTGTGGTATGGCTCCAGAGGACCCAGCCTAGAGGCTGTGTTTTCCAGGGCTGTGGGGACAGATGTCTGAAAAAGCAAACTTGTCTCAGCTAGGGGCCAAGGTAATGGCAGGCCTGATCTCCAGTCCGTGAGGGGAGATCCTCTGGATATCAAAGGAGGGCAAGTGGGAGGCAGTCGCTCAGGCTTTTGTCTCTGGGTGTTGCGTTCACTGTGGCCGTTCAGGGTAGGGGTTGCTTCACGGGCCGAGGAAGAGCCTTCCTCTCAGGGGATAGTCCAAGCTCCCTTGTGTTTGGGTTCATTCTGTGGGAAGGGAAGAGTACTGTTTTCTGCTACAGCGGACCCCCCAGGAGAGGGACTCTAGAGCACAGCAGTGGGTTCCCTCAACTGGAATACACACCATCTAGTTAGTCCTGGGTGCCTATGGGCAAGGCAAGCCACATATGCGGGCTCATGATCCAGTCACTGAGAGGCGTTACTTGAATAAGGTACTCACGTTGAGGGTCACTATGTGTGTTTGTGCCCAAGGTGGCCCTCACGCATGGGCGTGGCCTCATGGGCCATGCCGTTTTCTCCTACACTGAAGGTTTGACTCACTGCCAGCAGCAAATTTCTTGCCATGGGGAAGGAGGCGTTCTGACTTGTGCATCAGGTTTTCCCCTGTGCAGGGATTGGAGATAAGGTCTAGGTTGCGATGACTGAAACCCCAGGTTGGGAATGGATGGTGGCCTAAGGCAGTGGCGGGTCCAATGTGCTGGGTGTGCAGCCAGCTGTGTCGGTATCTGTTGGAAGGTCTGGGCTCAGGCTATTTGCGACAGAGCATCAGTGTTTAAGGTAGCCTATGCAATTGGGGTGTTGCCATGGGCCTAGCAGTTTGATCCTCATTTTGGGTTTCTGGGCAGCACCATAGAAAATGTTATTCTCCTGGGAGGCAGGCAGAGTGCTTCATTGTGGCCCCAGAATTTCCAGTAGGGAGGGTTTGTGGGCCAGGAGTCAGAGGACGGAAGTCTGAAAACACAAGCTAGGGTGAGGATTGGATTCAAGGGCAGAGCAGGCCCACTCTGCAGAGGCTGAATCAAAATCTCCTGCATCTGAAGTCAGGATGAGGATCAGACGTTGGCTGAGGCAGGAGTATGTGTCCATGATGGCACCTTCATAAAGCGGGGGCCTCATGAGGCCAAGGAAGTTTTCCCACGCTGAGTTTGGAAAATGCCCCAAACCACAAGGTTTCCTTCTGCGATAATTTCGAGTCCTGTTGCATGGCTCCAGGACATACCATACGGAAGGACTGGAGAGCAGGGTTAGAAGGATGGATCCCTGTACAGCATGCCTCGCATTCCCATTGGTCATTAGCGACAAGTTATGTTTGATCTGCTGCCTCTGGGGCACGATACCCAGGGGGCTGCGTGAAATGGCCTCTCCTGAGGATGCGTCATAATGTGCGTTTGGGTCCATGGAGACCTTGGAATGTGCTGATTGTTCAGTGGCCCTGCAGAACTCTCCTACCTGAAGGGTTTGATACATCCCCAGTAAGAAAGCTCCCCATGTGGAGACGAGAGAGGTTTGGTTTGGTGCCTCGGAAAAGCCCCTTGTGCTGGTCTACGAATACAGTCCTCTGAGGACGGACACATGGAAACCAAAGCTAAGGTTCAGATTAGGGCCTGGGGACCTGTCCATTTCAATCTTCTGTCTCTGGGGACACTGTATGAGAGTCTAAGTGGAGATAGTTGCTCCGCTGGTGTCAGAGAGCCCCTCTTAGTCCAGGGTTGCCTACAGTATTGATGGCCTCAGGGGCCTTGGAGCTTTTCCTTAACCTGTTGGGTTGTGGTCAATGGATTGGGCACACTTTCCTTGGAGAGGGCAGGCACAATCTTTCGCTGTGGCTCCAGAGGGCCTAGCCTGGAGGTTGTGTGGGTCCAGGCTGTAGGCACAGAAATCTGAAAACACAAACTCAGCTTATGAGTGGCGCCTAGGTTATGGCAGGCCGGATGTACAGCCCGAGACGGAGCTCCTGGGACTCTGAAACAAGGACGAGTGGGAGATGTTCCTTCAGGCTTTTGTGTCTGGATGTTGTGTCCGGGATAGCCGTGGATTGGAGGGATGGCCTCAGGGACTGTGGACGAGTATCCCTCTCTGGGGATTTGTCCCAGCTCCCAAGAGTTTGGGGTCATTTTGTGGGAAGGGTGGAGTCGTGTTGTCTGGCTCATGTGTCTCTCCAAGAAAGGGATTCCAGAGCAGAGCCCCAGGTACGGGCGGGGCGACTGGAAAACTCAAAACCAGGTGAGGATTGGGTGCATATTGGCTTGGCAAGCCCCATATGCGGGCTCTTGGTCCAGGCCCAGACAGGCCTTTCTTTGACATGGGGCTCATGCTGAGGGTCACAGTGTGAATTTGTGCCCAAGCAGCACTCAAGTTTGGGCGTGGCATCAGGGGCCCTGAAGGTTTCTCCCACCCTGAAGGTGTGACTCCATGCCAAGAGCAAGCTTTACAGCCATGGGGAAGCAGGACTTCTGTTTTGTGCTTGCGATACCCAGCTGTGTGGAGAATTGATATAATGTCTAGGTTCAGATATCTGAAAACCAAGGTTAGGAAGTGGTGACGGCATAAGACCATGGCGTGTCCGAAGTGCTGGGTGTGCGGCTAGCTGTCTCCTTGTCTGTCTGGACGTCTGGCTTCAGGCTGTGTCAGACAGAGCATGAGTGCCCAGAGCAGCCTATGAATTTAGGGTACCGTCGAGGCCTGAGCAGGTTGATCCTCATCTGGGTTTTCTGGAGAGCCCCACAAGGAAACGTTTTTCTTCCATTGGGCAGACACTGGGCTGGGTTGTGGTTCTGGAGTTCCTAGTCCAGAGGGCTTGTTTGCCAGGAGTGTGAGGAAGGAAGTCTGAAAACACAAGCTAGAGTATGTTTGGGACCGAGGGCACGGCAGGCCAACTCTGCAGAGGCTGAATCGAGATCTCCTGCACTGAGGTCATGTCAACTATGAGACGTGCCTCAGGCTAGAGTTTTTGTCCAGCATGGCCTCTTCCTGAAGGGTGTGGGGGCTTCATGAGGCCAGGGAGGTTTGCCTACGATGGGATTTGTGATCCAAACCTCAAGGTTTCCTTCTGCATGACAGTTGAGTCCTATTGGATGGTTTCCGGAGGCCCCATACGGAAAGACTCAAGAGCAGGTGTCTAAGCATGGATGCCTGGGAACGCCACCTCTTATTCCCACTCTTTAGTCAGGAAAAGGCAGGCTCAATCTGCGGGCTCCTGGGTGAGCTACCCAGAGGGGAGAGTTGAAATGGACTCTCCTGAAGATGAGTCCTACTGTGGCTTGGTGGCCTGGGAGACCTTGGAATGTGGAGGTGGCTCACAGACTCTGCAGGATTCTCCAAGCAGAGCAGTGTTTAAGGTAGCCTATGCAATTGGGGTGTTGCCATGGGCCAAGCAGTTTGATCCTCATTCGGGGTTCCTGGGAGCTTTCCATGTGGAGACGAGAGTTCTGTTCAGTGCCTCCAGAAAGCCCCATATCCTGTTCTTCGAACCAAAGCCTCTGAGGAGTGACACCTGGAAACCAAAGCAAGAGTTGAGATTAGGGCCTAAGGGCCTGTCCGGCTCAACCTTCTATCTTTGTTGTCATCTGTGTGCATGCCTTCGTGGAGGTTGCTGCTCAGCTTATGTCCGAAAGCCCTTGTGTGTCCGGGAGGCTCCCAGTAGTGGGATATCCTCGGGGGCCTTGAGGTTTCTCATATTCTGGAGGTGTGTGGCCAAAGGAATGGACACAGTTTCCCAGGAGACAGCATGCACGGTCCTGTGGTATGGCTCCAGAGGACCGAGCCTAGAGGCTGTGGTTGCCAGGGTTGTGGGGACAGATGTCTGAAAAAGCAAACTTGTCTCAGTTAGGGCCTAAGGTAATGGAAGCCTTATCTCCAGTCCGTGAGGGGAGATCCTCTGGATATCAAAGGAGGGCAAGTGGGAGGCAGTCGCTCAGGCTTTTGTCTCTGGGTGTTGCGTTCACAGTGGCCGTTCAGGGTAGGGGTTGCTTCAGGGGCCGAGGAAGAGCCTTCCTCTCGGGGGATAGTCCAAGTTCCCTTGTGTTTGGGTTCATTCTGTGGGAAGGGAAAAGTACTGTTTTCTGCCACAGTGAACCCCCCAGGAGAGGGACTCTAGAGCACAGCAGTGGGTTCCCTCAACTGGAATACACACCATCAAGGTTGTCCTGGGTGCCTATGGGCAAGGCAAGCCACATATGCGGGCTCATGGTCCAGTCACTGAGAGGCGTTACTTGAATAAGGTACTCACGTTGAGGGTCATTATGTGTGTTTGTGCCCAAGGCGGCCCTCACGCATGGGCGTGGCCTCAGGGGCCATGCCGTTTTCTCCTACACTGAAGGTTTGACTCACTGCCAGCAGCAAAATTCTTGCCATGGGGATGAGGGGTTCTGACTTGTGCATCAGGTTCCCCCATGTGCAGTGATTGGAGATAAGGACTAGGTTCCGATGACTGAAAACCCAGGTTGGGAATGGATGGTGGCCTAAGGCAGGGGCGGGTCCAATGTGCTGGGTGTGCAGCCAGCTGGGTTGGTGTCTGTTGGAAGGTCTGGGCTCAGGGTATTTGCGACAGAGCATCAGTGTTTAAGGTAGCCTATGCAATTGGGGTGTTGCCATGGGCCAAGCAGTTTGATCCTCATTCGGGGTTCCTGGGCAGCACCATAGACAATGTTTTTCTCCTGGGAGGAAGGCAGAGTGCTTCACTGAGGCCGCAGAATTCCCAGTAGGGAAGGTTTGTGGGCCAGGAGTGTGAAGACGGATGTCTGAAAACACAAGCTAGGGTGAGGATTGGAGCCAAGGGCAGAGCAGGCCCACTCTGCAGAGGTTGAATCAAAATCTTCTGCATCTGAAGTCAGGTTGAGTATCAGACGTTGGCTGAGGCTGGAGTATGTGTCCATGATGGCACCTTCATGAAGCGGGGGCCTCATGAGGCCAAGGAAGTTTTCCCACGCTGAGTTTGGAGGTTGCCCCAAACCACAAGGTTTCATTCTGCGGGACATTCGAGTCCTGTTGCATGGCTCCAGGATATACCATACGGAAGGACTGGAGAGCAGGGTTCGAAGGATGGATCCCTGTACAGCATGCCTCGCATTCCCATTGGCCATTAGCGACAAGATAGGTTTGATCTGCTGCCTCAGGGGCACGCTACTCAGGGGGCAGTGTTGAAATGGCCTCTCTTGAGGATGCGTCATAATATGCGATTGGGTCCATGGAGACCTTGGAATGTGTTGGTTGTTCAGTGGCCCTGCGGAACTCTCCTACCTGAAGGGTTTGATACATCCCCAGCAAGAAAGCTCCCCATGTGGAGACGAGAGAGGTTTGGTTGGGTGCCTCGGAAAAGCCCCGTGTGCTGGTCTACGATAACAGTCCTCTGAGGACGGACACATGGAAACCAAAGCTAAGGTTCAGATTAGGCCCTGGGGCCTGTCCATTTCAACCTTCTGTCTATGGGGACACTCAATGAGAGTCTAAGTTGAGATAGTTGCTCCGCTGGTGTCAGAGAGCCCCTCTTTGTCCAGGGTAGCCTACACTATTGATGGCCTCAGGGGCCTTGGAGCTTTTCCCTATCCTGTTGTTTTGTGGTCAATGTATTGGGCACACTTTCCTTGGAGAGGGCAGGCACAATCTTTCGCTGTGGCTCCAGAGGCCCTAGCCTGGAGGATGTGTGGGTCCAGGCTGTGGGCACAGAAGTCTGAAAACACAAACTCAGCTTATGAGTGGAGCCTAAGTTATGGCAGGCCGGATGTACAGCCTGAGAGGGAGCTCCTGGGACTCTGAAATAAGGGCGAGTGGGAGGCGTTCCTTCAGGTTTTTGTCTCTGTATGTTGTATCCGGGATAGCCGTGGATTGGAGAGGTGGCCTCAGGACTGTGGACGAGTATCCCTCTCTGGGGATTTGTCCCAGCTCCCAAGATTTGGGGTCATTTTGTGGGAAGGATGGAGTCGTGTTTTCTGGCTCATGTGTCTCTCCAAGAAAGGGATTCCAGAGCAGAGCCCCAGGTACGAGCGGGTCGACTGGAAAACTCAAACCATGGTGAGGATTGGGTGCATAGGGGCTTGGCAAGCCCCATATGCGGGCTCTTGGTCCAGGCCCTGACAGGCCATTCTTTGACATGGGGCTCATGCTGAGGGTCACAGTGTGAATTTGTGCCCAAGCAGCACTCACGTTTGGGAGTGGCATCAGGGGCCATGAAGGTTTCTCCCACCCTGAAGGTGTGACTCCATGCCAAGAGCAAGCTTGACAGCCATGGGGAAGGAGGAGTTCTGTTTTGTGCTTGCTATACCCAGCTGTGTGGAGAATTGATATAATGTCTAGGTTCAGATATCTGAAAACCAAGGTTAGAAAGAGGTGACGGGATAAGACCATGGCGTGTCCGAAGTGCTGGGTGTGCGGCCAGCTGTCTCCTTGTCTGTCTGGATGTCTGGCTTCAGGCTGTATCAGACAGAGCATGAGTGCCCAGAGCAGCCTATCTAGTTCGGGTACCGTCGAGGCCCAAGCAGGTTGATCCTCATCTGGGTTTTCTGGAGAGCCCTACAGGGAAACGTTTTTCTTCCGTTGGACAGACAATGGGCTGGGTTGTGGTTCTGGAGTTCCTAGATCGAACTGCTTGTCTGCCAGGAGTGTGAGGAAGGAAGTCTGAAAACACAAGCTAGCGTGAGGTTTGGGACCGAGGGCACGGCAGGCCCACTCTGCAGAGGCTGAATCGAGATCTCCTGCACTGTGGTCATGTCAACTATGAGACGTGCCTCAGGCTAGAGTTTTTGTCCAGCATGGCCACTTCCTGAAGGGTGTGGGGGCTTCATGAGGCCAGGGAGGTTTGCCTACGATGGGATTTGTGAACCAAACCTCAAGGTTTCCTTCTTCACGAGAGTTGAGTCCTATTGGATGGTTCCAGGAGGCCCCATACGGAAAGACTCGAGAGCAGGTGTCTAAGCATGGATGCCTGGGAACGCCACCTCATATTCCCACTCTTTAGTCAGGACAAGGCAGGCTTAATCTGCGGGCTCCTGGGTGAGCTACCCAGAGGGGAGAGTTGAAATGGACTCTCCTGAAGATGAGTCCTACTGTGGCTTGGTGGCCTGGGAGACCTTGGAATGTGGAGGTGGCTCACGGACTCTGCAGGATTCTCCAAGCTGAGGTGTTTCACACGGCTCCAACAAGGGAGCTTCCCATGTGGAGACGAGAGGAGTTCTGTTCAGTGCCTCAGGAAAGCCCCATATCCTGTTCTTCGAAGCAAAGCCTCTGAGGAGTGACACCTGGAAACCAAAGCAAGAGTTGAGA
Source organism: Mustela nivalis (assembly GCF_964662115.1). Lineage (NCBI taxonomy): Eukaryota > Metazoa > Chordata > Mammalia > Carnivora > Mustelidae > Mustela > Mustela nivalis. Next base: position 9,364 of record NW_028133897.1, on the reverse strand, counting down.
TTAGGGCCTAAGGGACTGTCCGGCTCAACTTTCTATCTCTGTTGACATCTGTGTGCATGCCTTCGTGGAGGTTGCTGCTCAGCTTTTGTCCGAATGCCCTTGTGTGTCCGGGAGGCTCCCAGTAGTGGGATGTCCTCGGGGGCCTTGAGGTTTCTCATATTTTGGAGGTGTGTGGAAAAAGGAATGGACACAGTTTCCCAGGAGACAGCAGGCACGGTCCTGTGGTATGCCTCCAGAGGACTGTGCCTAAAGGCTGTGTTTGCCAGGGCTGTGGGGACAGATGTCTGAAAAAGCAAACTTGGCTCAGCTAGGGGCCAAGGTAATGGCAGGCCTGATCTCCAGTCCGTGAGGGGAGATACTCTGGATATCAAAGGAGGGCAAGTGGGAGGCAGTCACTCAGGCTTTTGTCTCTGGGTGTTGCGTTCACAGTGGTTGTTCAGGGTAGGGGTTGCTTCAGGGACCGAGGAAGAACCTACCTCACGGGGGATAGTCCAAGCTCCCAAGTGTTTGGGTTCATTCTGTGGGAAGGGAAGAGTACTGTTTTCTGCCACAGGGGACCCCCCAGGAGAGGGACTCTAGAGCACAGCAGTGGGTTCCCTCAACTGGAATACACACCATCTAGTTAGTCCTGGGTGCCTGTGAGCAAGGCAAGCCACATATGCAGGCACTTGGTCCAGTCACTGAGAGGCGTTACTTGAATAACGTACTCACGCTGAGGGTCACAATGTGTGTTTGTGCCCAAGGCGGCCCTCACGCATGGGCGTGGCCTCATGGACCATGCCCTTTTCTCCTACACTGAATGTTTGACTCACTGCCAGCAGCAAGGTTTCTTGCCATGGGAAAGGATGGGTTCTGACTTGTGCATCAGATTCCCCCCTGTGCAGGGATTGGATATAAGGTCTAGTTTCCCAGGTTGGGAATTGATGGTGGCCTAAGGCAGTGGCGGGTCCAATGTGCTGGGTGTGCAGCCAGCTGTGTCTGTGTCTGTTGGACGGTCAGGGCTCAGGCTATTTGCGACAGAGCATCAGTGTTTAAGGTAGCATATGCAATTGGGGTGTTGCCGAGGGCCAAGAAGTTTGATCCTCATTTGGGGTTTCTGGGCAGCACCATAGACAACGTTTTTTTCCTGGGAGGCAGGCAGAGTGCTTCATTTGGCCCCAGAATTCCCAGTAGGGAGGGTTTGTGGGCCAGGAGTGTGAGGACGGAAGTCTGAAAACACAAGCTAGGGTGAGGATTGGAGCCAAGGCAGGCAGGCCCACTCTGCAGAGGCTGAATCAAAATCTCCTGCATCTGAAGTCAGGCTGAGGATCAGACTTTGGCTGAGGCTGGAGTATGTGTCCATGATGGCACCTTCATGAGACCAGGGAAGTTTTCCACGCTGAGTTTGGAGGTTGCCCCAAACCACAAGGTTTCCTTCTGTGGGACATTCGAGTCCTGTTGCATGGCTCCAGGACATACCATACGGAAGGATTGGAGAGCAGGGTTCGAAGGATGGATCCCTGTACAGCATGCCTCGCATTCCCAATGGCCATTAGCGACAAGATATGTTTGATCTGCCTCCTCTGGGGCACGCTACCCAGGGGGCTGAGTTGAAATGGCCTGTCCTGCGGATGCGTCATAATATGCGTTTGGGTCCATGGAGACCTTGGAATGTGTTGGTTGTTCAGTGGCCCTGCGGAACTCTCCTACCTGAAGGGTTTGATACATCCCCAGCGAGAAAGCTCCCCATGTGGAGACGAGAGAGGTTTGGTTGGGTGCCTCGGAAAAGCCCCGTGTGCTGGTCTACGAAAACAGTCCTCTGATGACGGACACATGGAAACCAAAGCTAAGGTTCATATTAGGGCCTGGGGGCCTATCCATTTCAACCTTCTGTCTCTGGGGACACTGTCTGAGAATCTAAGTGGAGATAGTTGCTCCGCTGGTGTCAGGGAGCCCCTCTTATTCCATGGTGGCCTACACTATTGATGGCCACAGGGGCGTTGGAGCTTTTCCCTAAACTGTAGGGTTGTGGTCAATGGATTGGGCACACTTTCCTTGGAGAGGGCACGCACAATCTTTCGCTGTGGCTCCAGAGGCCATAGCCTGGAAGTTGTGTGGGTCCAGGCTGTGGGCACAGAAGTCTGAAAACTCAAACTCAGCATATGAGTGGCGCCTAGGGTATGGCAGGCCGGATGTACAGCCCGAGAAGGAGCTCCTGGGCCTCTGAAACAAGGGCGAGTGGGAGGCTTTCCTACAGGCTTTTGTCTCTGGATGTTGTGTCTGGGATAGCCGTGGATTGGAGGGGTGTCCTCAGGAACTGTGGACGAGTATCCCTCTCTGGGGATTTGTCCCAGCTCTTAAGAGTTTGGGGTCATTTTGTGGGAAGGGTGGAGTCGTGTTGTTTGGCTCATGTGTCTCTCCAAGGAAAGGATTCCAGAGCAGAGCCCCAGGTACGGGCGGGGCGACTGGAAAACTGAAACCCTGGTGAGGATTGGGTGCATAGGGCCTTGGCAAGCCCCATTGCGGGCTCGTGGTCCAGACCCTAACAAGCCTTTCTTTGACATGGGGCTCGTGCTGAGGGTCACAGTGTGAACTTGTGCCCAAGCAGCACTCAAGTTTGGGCGTGGCATCAGGGGCCATGAAGGTTTCTCCCACCCTGAAGGTGTGACTCCATGCCAAGAGCAAGCTTGACAGCCATGGGGAAGGAGGTGTTCTGTTTTGTGCTTGCGATACCCAGCTGTGTGGAGAATTGATATAATGTCTAGGTTCAGATATCTGAAAACCAAGGTTAGGAAGAGGTGACGGCACAAGACCATGGCGTGTCCGAAGTGCTGGGTGTGCGGTCAGCTGTCTCCTTGTCTGTTTGGACGTCTGGCTTCAGGCTGTGTCAGACAGAGCATGCGTGCCCAGAGCAGCCTATCCAGTTCGGGTACCGTTGAGGCCTGAGCAGGTTGATCCTCATTTGGGTTTTCTGGAGAGCCCCACATGGAAACATTTTTCTTCTGTTGGGCAGACACTGGGCTGTGTTGTGGTTCATGAGTTAATAGTCCGGAGGTCTTATTTGCCAGGAGTGTGAGGAAGGAAGTCTGAAAACACAAGCTAGCATGATGTTTGGGACCGAGGGCACGGCAGGCCCACTCTGCAGAGGATGAATCGAGATCTCCTGCACTGAGGTCATGTCAACTATGAGACGTGCCTCAGGATAGAATTTTTGTCCAGCCTGGCCTCTTCCTGAAGGGTGTGGGGGCTTCATGAGGCCAGGGAGGTTTGCCTACGATGGGATTTGTGAACTACTCCAAACCTCAAGGTTTCCTTCTGCACGACAGTCGAGTCCTATTGGATGATTCCAGGAGGCCCCATACGGAAAGACTCGAGAGCAGGTGTCTAAGCATGGATGCCTGGGAACGCCACCTCATATTTCCACACTTTATTCAGGACAAGGCAGGCTCAATCTGTGGGCTCCTGGGTGAGCTACCCAGAGGCGAGAGTTGAAATGGACTCTCCTGAAGATGAGTCCTACTGTGGCTTGGGGAATGGGAGACCTTGGAATGTCGATGTGGCTCAGGGACTCTGCAGGATATTCCAACCTGAGGTGTTTGACACGGCTCCAACAAGGAAGCTTCCCATGTGGAGACGAGAGGAGTTCTGTTCAGTGCCTCAGGAAAGCCCTATATCCTGTTCTTCGAACCAAAGGCTCTGAGGAGTGACACCTGGAAACCAAAGCAAGAGTTGAGATTAGGGCCTATGAGCCTGTCCGGCTCAACTTTCTATATCTGTTGACATCTGTGTGCATGCATTCATGGATGTAGCTGCTCACCTTGTGTCCGAATGCCCCTGTGTGTCCAGGGAGGCTCCCAGTAGTGGGATGTCCTCGGGGGCCTTTAGGTTTCTCATATTCTGGAGGTGTGTGGCCAAAGGAATGGACACAGTTTCCCAGGAGACAGCAGGCACGGTCCTGTGGTATGGCTCCAGAGGACCCAGCCTAAAGGCTGTGTTTGCCTGGGCTGTGGGGACAGATGTCTGAAAAAGCAAACTTGGCTCAGCTAGGGGCCAATGTAATGGCAAGCCTGATCTCCAGTCCATGAAGGGAGATCTTCTGGATATCAAAGGTGGGCAAGTGGGAGGCAGTCGTTCAGGTTTTTTTCTCTGGGTGTTGCTTTCACAGTGGCTGGTCAGTGTAGGGGTTGCCTCAAGGGCCGAGGAAGAGCCTTCCTCTCGGGGGATTGTCCAAGCTCCCAAGTGTTTGGGTTCATTCTGTGGGAAGGGAAGAGTACTGTTTTCTGCCACAGCGGACCCCCCAGGAGAGGGACTCTAGAGCACAGCAGTGGGTTCCCTCAACTAGAATACACACCATCTAGTTAGTCCTGTGTGCCTATGGGCACGGCAAGCCACATATGCGGGCTCTTGGTCCATTCACTAGAGGCGTTACTTGAATAAGGTACCCACGCTGTGGGTCACAATGTGTGTTTCTGCCCAAGGCGGCCCTCACGCATGGGTGTGGCCTCATGGGCCATGCCGTTTTTTCCTACACTGAAGGTTTGACTCACTGCCAGCAGCAAGTTTTCTTGCCATGGGTAAGGAGGAGTTGTGATTTCTGCATCACACTCACGCCTGGGCAGTGATTGGAGATAAGGTCTCGGTTCTGAAGCCTGAAAACTGATATAGGGAAGAGATGATGACCTAAGGCCATGGCTGGTCTTATGTGCTCAGTATGCGTTCATCTTTCTGGGTGTTGGTCAGGAGGTCCAGCCTCATGTTGTGTCCGACAGTGCATTAGTGCCCAGGTTAGACTACATAATTTGGGTAAAGTTGAGTGCTGTGTAGGTTTATCCCTGCAGATCTCCTCTAATATCTCATGCATCTGAAGTCAGGGCGAGGATCAGACGTTGGCTCAGGTTGGAGTTTCTGAGCATGACGGCCGCTTCATGAAGGGAGCGGAGTCTCGAGGCCATTGAGGTTTTCCCACGTTGGGAGTTGTGGGATGCCCCCTTCAAGGATTCCTTCTGCGGGACAATTGAGACCTGTTGGACAGCTGCAGGACATCCCATATGGAAATACTCTAGAGCACCATTCGCGGATGGATGCCTGGGAAGCACGCCTCGCATTCCAATTGTCTCCTAGCAACAAGACAGTTTTGATCTGATGGCTCTGCCGGAGCAACCGGGGTGGCTGTGTTGAAATGGACTTTCCTGAGGATGGGTCCTAATGTGTTTTTGTGTCCATAAGGGCCTTGGAATGGGGCGGTGGCTCCGGTACCATGAAGTACTCTCCTAAGCTTTGGACATGGCTCCCATGCACAGGTTTCCTTGTGGAGACGAGATGAGTTCTGATGGATGCCTCAGGAAAACCCCTATGCTCGTATTGGAATCAGGCTTTTGAGGACACATGCCTGTAACCCAAAGCAATGGATCCTATTATGGCCTAGGGTCCTGTCTGGTTCAATCTTCTTCTCTGGGGACATCCATCTATGGTATGAGTGGAGGTAGATTATCAGCTGGTGTCAGACAGCCCTTGTTTGTTCCGGGCGACCTACACTATTGGGATGGCCTCAGGGACTTTGGAGGTTTCTCCGATTTTGTAAGTTTTGGACCATGGAATGGACAGCATTCCCATGGATTGGTAGGCACAGTCCTAATGTGTGGCTCCGGGAGCCCCAGTCTGGAGAGTGTTTGTCCCAGGACTTTGAGGACAGAAGTCTGAAACACAAACACAGCTTAGGTTTGGGGACCTAGGTATGGCAGGCCCGATCTACAAACCATGAGAAGAACTCTTCAGGATATGAAGAAAGTGCGAGTCTGAGGCGCTTGCTCAGGGTTCTGTCTCTGGATTTTGTATCAGCGATGGCCGTTGAATGTCGGGGAGGCCTCATAGGCCATGGACGAATCTTCCTCTCCGAGGATTTGCCACGAACCCAATCGTTTTTCGTCAATCTGTGGTATGGGAGGACTCATTTCAGTTTTGTTACCTCAGGTGTCCCACCAAAAGAGGAATTACAAAGCAAAGCCGTGGAGAAGACTGAAGGGACAACCCGAACTATGGTTAAAAATTGGGGCCTAGGGACATGGCAAGCCCAATATGCTATCTCTTCAACCAGCCACTGAGAGGCCTTTCTTGGGGACTGGGCTCATGCTGAGGGTCACAATATGTGTTTGTGACCAATGTGGCCCAAGAGCATGGGCGGGGCCTCATGGGCCACACTGGCTTCAACTACACTGAAGGTTGGAAAACATGCCAACCACAAGGTTTCTTGCCATGGGGAAGGAGTTCTGATTTCTGCATCACGTTCAACCCTGGGCAGTAATTGGAGATAAGGGCTAGATTCTGAAGCCTAATACCGAGATTGGGAAGAGATGATGACCAAAGGCCATGGCGGATCGATGTGCTCAGTGTGCGGCTTGCAGTCGGGGTGTGCCAGAAGGTCCAGGCTCAGGCTGTGTCAGAAAGGGCATTAGTGCCCTGGTCAGCCTATGTATTTGGGGTACAGCCAAGGTAGGTGCAGGTTGATCCTCACTTGGGGTTACTGGGTCACCCCAGAGGGCAAAGTTTTTCTTCTGGAGTGCACGCAGAATGCTGCATTGTAGTTCTGGATTGGCAAACTGGAGGACTCGTGGGCCAGTAGTCTGAGGACAGAAGTCTGAGAACACAAGCTAGGCTTAGGTTTCTGGGTGAGGCCATGGCAGGCACAATCTATAGACCGGAATCGAGATCTCGTGCATCTGAAGTCAGGGCGAAGATCAGACGATCGCTCAGGTTGGAGTTTTGTCACTGATGGCCCCTTCTTGAGTGGTGGTGCATCACGTGCCATGGGGGTTTTCCCACGATGGGAGTTGTGAGAAGCTCCAAACTGCAGAGAGGCTTCTGCAGGACAATTGAGACCTGTTGTTTTGGCTCCAGGCCAATGATTCTGAGCAGGGTTCTAAGGATGGATGGCTGGGTAGCCCACCTCGCATTCAAATTGTCTCCTAGCAACAATACAGGTTAGATCTCCTGGATCTGTGGAGAGCAACCGAGGACGCTGAGTTGAAATGGACACCCCTGGGTATGGGTCCTAATGTGCTTTTGTGTCTATGGAGACCCTGGAATAAGCGGTGTCACTGGGGCCCTAAAGGGTTCTCCTAAACAGAGGCTTTGACACAGCTCAAACGTGCAAGTTTCCCAAGTGTAGATGAGATGTTTTCTGATGGGTGAGTCAAGAAACAGCTATATGCTGCTTTTGAAATCCAGGCCTCTGAGGAGAGATGCCTGGAAACCAAAGCAATGGATCTGATTAGTGCCTAGGGGCCTGTTATTTCCTTCATACCTCTGGGGACATCTCTCTATGGGTCTGAGTGCAGGTAGGTGCTCAGTTGGGCTCAGATTGCCCCTGTTTTTCCTGGGAAGCCACCACTATTGAGATGGATCAGGGACTTTGGAGGTTTATCCTATGAGAAGGGTTGTGGCCATTGGAATGGGCACACACAATTCCCTTGGAGAGGGCAAGTACAGTCCTCCGGTTTGGCTCCAGGGGCCTGAGCCTGTAGGTTGTGTAGGCGAGGGCTGTTTGGACAGTTGTCTGAAAACACAAACTCGGCTTATGTTTCAAGTCATAGGTATGGCAGGACTGATCTACAGACCATGAGGAGAACTCTTCGGGATTTGAAAGAAGAGCGAGTGTGAGGCTCCTGCTCAAGTTTTTGTCTCTGGATATCGTGTCACTCATGGTCGTGGAATTTCTGGGTGACTTCATGGGAAATGGACGAGACTTACTCTTTGGTGGTTTGGCCCCATCCAAAGAGTTTGGGGTCATTCTGTGGGCTGGAAGAAGTCCATTTTTTGTTGTTGTTGTTGTTATTTTCTTTTTTAAAATCAGGTCTCCAACCAAATGATGGAATCCAGAGTAGAGCCCTGGGGATGGGCGCTGGACAATCAGAAATCTGGTTAAAAATTGGGGCCTAGGGACATGTCAAGCCCATAATGACATCTAATGGTCCAGCCACTGAGAGCACTTACTAGAGGATAGGACTCATGCTGAGGGTCACAATGCGTGTGTATGCCCTCCTCGCACTCAAGAATGGGCGGGCCTCAGGGTGAATGCTGGTTTCTCCTACACTGAACGTTGGACAACGTTCCAACCACAAGGCTTCTTGCCATGGGTAAGGAGGAGTTCTGATTTCTGCATCACACTCACCCCTGGGCAGTGATTAGAGATAAGGTCTCGGTTCTGAAGCCTGAAAACTGATTAAGGAAGAGATGATGACCTAAGGCCATGGCGGGTTTTATGTGCTCAGTGTGCGGTCAGCTTTCTGGGTGTTGGTCAGGAGGTCCCGCCTCAGGTTGTGTTCGACAGTGCATTAGTACCCAGGTTAGACTATATAATTTGGGTAAAGTCGAGTGCTGTGTAGGTTTACCCTCATTTAAGGTGCCTGGGCAGCTCATGAGGCAATAATTTTTTTTCTAGAGGGCAGGCAGAGTGCTGCATTGTGGGTCCGGAATTGCCAAACTCTAGGGCTTTGGCGCAAGGAGTGTGAGGACGGAAGTCTGAGAAGACAAGCTAGACTTCGGTTTCAGGGCGAGGGCACGGCATGACCCCCTGCAGATCTGAACCAATATCTCATGCATCTGAAGTCAGGGCGAGTATCAGACGTTGGCTCAGGGTGGAGTTTCTTTGCATGACGGCCGCTTCATGAAGGGAGGGGAATCTCGAGGCCATTAAGGTTTTCCCACGTTGGGTGTTGTGGGATTTCCCCTTCAAGGATTCCTTCTGCGGGACAATTGAGACCTGTTGGACAGCTCCAGGACATCCCAAATGGAATGTCTCCAGAGCACCGTTCGCGGATGGATGCCTGGGAAGCCCGCCTCGCATTCCAATAGTCTCCTAAAACAAGACAGTTTAGATCTGATGTCTCTGCCAGAGCAACCGGGGTGGCTGAGTTGAAATGGACTTTCTTGAGGATGGGTCCTAATGTGTTTTTGTGTCCATGAGGGCCTTGGAATGGGGCGGTGGCACTGGGACCCTGAAGTACTCTCCTAAGCTTTGGACATGGCTCCCATGCACAGGTTTCCTTGTGGAGACGAGATGAGTCTGATGGGTGCCTCAGGAAAACCCCTATGCTCGTATTGGAATCAGGCTTTTGAGGACACATGCCTGTAACCCAAAGCAATGGATCCTATTATGGCCTAGGGTCCTGTCTGGTTCAATATTCTTCTCTGTGGACATCCATCTATGGTATGAGTGGAGGTCGATTATCAGCTGGTGTCAGACAGCCCTTGTTTGTTCCGGGCGACCTACACTATTGGGATGGCCTCAGGGGCTTGGAGGTTTCTCCTAATTTGTACGATTTTGGACCATGGAATGGGCAGAATTCCCATGGATTGGTAGGCACAGTCCTAATGTGTGGCTCCAGGG
>NW_028133898.1:0-47074 GCF_964662115.1 Mustela nivalis | reverse complement strand
TTCAATAAATGGTGCTGGGAAAATTGGAAAGCCACATGTAGAAAAATGAAATTGGACCATTTCCTTACACCACACACAAAAATAGACTCAAAATGGATGAAGGACCTCAATGTGCGAAAGGAATCCATCAAAATCCTTGAGGAGAACACAGGCAGCAACCTCTTCGACCTCTGCCGCAGCAACATCTTCCTAGGAACAACGCAAAAGGCAAGGGAAGCAAGGGAAAAAATGAACTATTGGGATTTCATCAAGATCAAAAGCTTTTGCACAGCAAAGGAAACAGTTAACAAAATCAAAAGACAACTGACAGAATGGGAGAAGATATTTGCAAATGACATATCAGATAAAGGACTAGTGTCCAGAATCTATAAAGAACTTAGCAAACTCAACACCCAAAGAACAAATAATCCAATCAAGAAATGGGCAGAGGACATGAACAGACATTTCTGCAAAGAAGACATCCAGATGGCCAACAGACACATGAAAAAGTGCTCCATATCACTCGGCATCAGGGAAATACAAATCAAAACCACAATGAGATATCACCTCACACCAGTCAGAATGGCTAAAATCAACAAGTCAGGAAATGACAGATGCTGGCGAGGATGTGGAGAAAGGGGAACCCTCCTACACTGTTGGTGGGAATGCAAGCAGGTGCAGCCACTCTGGAAAACAGCATGGAGGTTCCTCAGAATGTTGAAAATAGAACTGCCCTATGACCCAGCAATTGCACTATTGGGTATTTACCCTAAAGATACAAATGTAGTGATCCAAAGGGGCACATGCACCCGAATGTTTATAGCAGCAATGTCCACAATAGCCAAACTATGGAAAGAACCTAGATGTCCATCCACAGATGAATGGATCAAGAAGATGTGGTATATATACACAATGGAATACTATGCAGCCATCAAAAGAAATGAAATCTTGCCATTTGCGACAACATGGATGGAACTAGAGCGTATCATGCTTAGCGAAATAAGTCAAGCAGAGAAAGACAACTATCATATGATCTCCCTGATATGAGGAAGTGGTGATGCCACATGGAGGCTTACGTGGGTAGGAGAAGAATAAATGAAACAAGATGGGATTGGGAGGGAGACAAACCATAAGTGACTCTTAATCTCACAAAACAAACTGAGGGTTGCTGGGGGGAGGGGGTTTGGGAGAAGGGGGTGGGATTATGGACATTGGGGAGGGTATGTGCTTTGGTGAGTGCTGTTAAGTGTGTAAACCTGGTGATTCACAGACCTGTACCCCTGGGGATAAAAATATATGTTTATAAAAAATAAAAAGTTAAAAAAAAAAAAAAAAGAAACATATACAATATCAAGGTTTAACATGAAGCAGCATGTCTTCTCTAAGTAAAAAAAAAAAAACAAAACATTGTACCAACTGACTTTACTGAAACTTTATATTTATTGCTCTCATTTTAGGTCATAGTGTCCTTCTGCATGCAGGCTGCTATAACGGACATGATATAGACTTAATAGCTTATAAAGAACAGGAATTTATTTCTCACAGTTCTAGAACGGAGAAGTTCAAGATTAAGGAATGGGCAGATCCAGGGAGAGCCCACTTCCTCATAGATGGCTATCTTCTCACTGTAAACGTACATGATGAATGAATCAAGAGAACTCACTGGGGTCTCCTTTAAAAGGACTGTAATCCCACTTATGACCTAATCACCTCCCAAAGGCCCCTAAGTTTTAATACTATCACTTCCAGAGTTAGATTCCATAATATGATTTTGGGAGACATAAACATTCACACCATAGTATATATAAACAAAAAAAGACACAAAAACAACAAACAAAAAAATTATTTTAACTACCTATTATTTTCAACTACATAAACTTTTAATTTGTTTCTATATAATATTAAATAACTCATTTGAGTGATTCACTTATATCCAATGCATCTGAGTGCAATTAAATTTGCTTACCCAGCATATCCAGAAGCATATTTCTTCAGACTATCCCATTCCCCACCTTACAGGATTTACCACAATTAGAAGACATGGGATAGAGGATAGATAGATAGATGTATACATAAACACACTTGTACATACATATATGCATATTTTTTCCTGTTAATGATACTCATGCAAATAAAATTTAAGCTCAAGGAAACCTGTCTTGTGTGTTACTTAATATCCAGTTTTTAGTCAACATCCAAAAACAAATAATCCAATAAAACCATGGATAGAAGACATGAACAAGTGTTTCCCCAAAGCACACATTCAAATGTTCAGTAGATACATGAAAAGATGTCCATCATCATGTATCATCAGGAAATTGCAAAGCAAAACTAGAAAGAGATACCACCTCACACCTGTCAGAATGGCTAAAATCAACACTACAAGAAACAAAAGGTGTTGGAGAGGATGTGAAAAAGTAACACTTGTGGGGGCTGCCTGGGTGGCTCAGTGGGTTAAGCCTCTGCCTTCAGCTCAGGTCATGATCTCAGGGTCCTGGGATCAAGTCCCACATCGGGCTCTCTGCCAGGCATGGAGCCTGCTCCCTCCTCTCTCTCTCTCTACTTGTGATCTCTCTCTGTCAAATGAATAAAATCTTAAAAAAAAAAAGTAACAATTGTGAACTGTTGGTGGTGATGCAAACTGATACAGCCATATTTGAAAACAGTATGGAATTTCCATAAAATTTAAAAATAGAAGTCCTTTGTGATCCAACAATCCTGTTGGTGTGTATTTACCCAATGAATATAAGAAAACTTATTCAAAGGGATGCTAGCACCCCTATGTTTATAGCAGCATTATTTATAAAGCTAAGATATGGAAAGCGCCCAAGTATCCATCAATTGATGAATAAATAAAGAATAAGTGGTATGTATATACAATGGAATATTATCCTGCCATAAAAAAGACTGAAATCTTGCCATTTGCAATAACATGGTTGGAACTAGACAGTATAATGCTAAAAGTGAAATAAGTCAGTCAGAGAAAGACAAATACCTTTACTCATATATGGAATAAAAGAAACAAAACAAACAAGCAAAGGGGAAATAATAAGACATAGAAAGAGAAACAAAGCAAGAAACAGACATTTCATTACGGAGAACAAACTGATGGTTACTTGAGGGGATCTGAAAGGAGTGATGGATTAAATAAGTGATGGTGGTTAATTAGAGCACTTGTCATGATGAGCACTGAGTGCTATATGTTATATTATACACATGAAACTAATACAACCATATATGTTAACTAACTGGATTTCAAATGAAAATTTTTTAAAATCCCAGTTTTTAGCTCACATTCTGGCTTACAAAAGGGATTTAGTCAGGAATTTGGAGATTAGTTAATGAACAAAAAAGTGGTGAACAGGCAGTTGTTAGATAAAATTACTATCCTTTCTGGCATTATCTTATACCTTTTATCTAGAAGTATTTTTAGCACTTTAGACTCTTCTTATTTTATTTTGAGTCATTAAACAAAAATTTCCTCAAAGGACCTTAGACTCCATCCAATTTGAGCAACAGTGTGAGAGAGGAAATGGTGTCAGGAGGAAAAAAAAAAAAAGACGAATCTACTTTTGTTTACTAGTGAATGCATAGTTCTTCCACAGAAGAAGCTCTAAATGGTCAGGGCTCCAGCTTTATATGTGTTCAGTCATATGTTCAGAAGTAGGTAACACTATCAAAAAATATAAAGCATCTGAGATTATTTTCCCTTATTTGAAAGCTGGTGTATGAGTCTGCCGTAGTTTCTTGGGTGTTGATAGAAGACGCAGACTCATGGTTCAGAAATAATATAGTTTATTATTCACAGCAATAGAGGTAGCCAGAATATTAACAGTATTTGTGTGTGTGTGTGTATTTGTGTTTGTGTGTGTGTGTGTTTGTGTAGGGGTGGGAGTTATATATCAGTTCTGAGCCTCAGTTCCCACAAGAAGAATCAAAACAGAGGCAGATAATATTTGCAAACACAACAGGTTAAGTTAAAAAAAAAGATACTATTTCTGTCTTCCAAGTCTATTCAATACAACCATCTTCAAAGGATGGCCTAGAACAAATAATAAATGCAGAAATGTAAGCAACCAATTGAAAAGTGTCTCCCAAGAAACACACTTTGAGAGTCTTCATTTGACAAAAATACTATAGGATATTACATGGATCAGGTGCATTGAATACTGGAAGGTTAAAATTACAAGGGACCAAATATTTTTAAGCAGTTCTGGCATCCAGTAGAGTTCAAATAGGTTTTATAAGATTGAGGAAAGAAGCCATCAAAACCTGGGCCCAGGGGCCCCTGGGTAGCTCAGTGGGTTAAGCCTCTGCCTTCGGCTCAGGCCATGATCTCAGGATCCTGGGATCAAGCTCGGCATCAGGCTCTCTGTTCAGCAGGGAGCCTGCTTCCCCCCCCCACCCTCTGCCTCTTTGCCTACTTGTGGTCTCTGCCTGTCAAATAAATAAATAAAATCTTAAAACAAAGCAAAACAAAACAAAAATCCTGGGCCCAATTTTCCCAAAAGTATGATTCTGATTCTAGTCTCTATGATGTTATCCCTTGAAGACAATGCCTCTAATTGAGTTGAATTAGTTTACTAAAGAGCATACCCCCATTTGTTGTAGGAGATGAACAATATGCAAGAGGCAAAATGCCACATGGAAGCCACCTGGTCTTCAGTGGAATATAGAATCAGTTCCTTTGGGATGAATTTGTTCCACATTTGACTTCCCACTTAAGGGAAAATAAGAGTGCCTTCTAATAGATTTTAAATAGGAAATGACAACGGAAGCTTATACAAGATTATAAAATGGGAAATTTCATTTAGATAAGCAATCATTTCAAAGTCATCTTCTTAATATTACAGACTCTTCACATAATCATAATTTTATTTTGGTATTATATGGTAATTTCAAATATAGTAAATATAAAGAATTTACCTCTGTAATTATAGCGAGTCTGGTCATAGTTTAATGGCAACAAAACTTCAATTTAGAAGTATGGTCTACCAATTATTAATACATTTGGAAATGGTGTGTCATCATCACTCCACTTGTCTCACTAAAACAGTGAGCCAAAAAAAGTAGGTCCAAGCTGTTTACTATGGTCAAATGGGTTGCTTTTGCACTTGGTAAAGAAGCAGTCATATTTTGGAAGAAGAAACTGAGGCTATTAATATTTTCAACTTATTTTCAGAAAAGGAAAGAAAGGATAATCTAAGCTAAAGCCAAAATCTTACACAAGGTGGCAGGAGAATGATCTTTTCCCAGATAAAGGGTTTTTCATCTTAGCCATGTTAGGAGGAAGAAGAGATGAGACATTGTGGACTTGACTAACGTTTGTACACTGTTCAAAAAGTTTTCAAAATAATGTGTATTATTTTTCTTCTTTTAGTTGAGACAAAAACAAACAAAGAAACAAAAAACACTAATGAGCTTACTCTTAAAAGGAGGTAAACAAGAAACTAGCAAAGATTGAGTGTTAGGTATTGTCCCCCTCCTTTTTTTTTTAATTATGTTATGTTAGTTACCATACAATACATCATTAGTTTTTGAAGTAGTGTTCCATGATTCATTGTTTGTGTAAAACACCCAATGCCCCATGCAATATGTGCACTCCTTAATACCCATCACCAGGCTCACCCATCCCCACATCCTTCTCATCTTTAAAACCCTCAGTTTGTTTCTTGGAGTCCATAGTTTTTCATGTTTCATTTCCCCTTCCAATCCCCCCACTTCATTTTTCCTTTCCTTCTCCTAATGTCCTCCATGCTATTCCTTAGGTTCCACAAATAAGTGAAACCATATGATGATTGACTTTCACTGCTTGACTTATTTCACTTAACATAATCACCTACATTCCCATCCATGTTGATGCAAAAGTTGGGTATTCATCCTTTCTGATGGCTGAGTGATATTCCATTGTATCCATAGATCTCATCTTCTTTATCCATTTGTCTGTTGAAGGGGATCTTGGCTCTTTCAACAGAATGGCTATAGTGGACATTGCTGCTATGAACACTGGGGTGCATATGGCCCTTCTTTCCAGTAAAATAGAGCTAGCCTATGACCTAGCAATTGCACTACTGAGTATTGACCTCAAAGATACAGATGCAGTGAAAAGAATTAGGTATTCTTAAAGCACAAATGCAGGGGATAGAAGTTATGGTACAGAAGAGGGAAGGGCAACCATATGGCAGAGTAGAATAAAGTAGCTCAGGAAGAAATTAGTCATATCCAGATATTGTAAGGCATGTGGGGTTGGCAGGGAGAGCATGAGAAATCATGAGAGAAGAGAGAGAAAATGGACCAGGCAGGAGAGGTTTATAACATTTTAACATCTAAGGTAAGCATATGCAAAGCAGAATAGGGAAAGAAATAAAAGTTCTTATAAGAATCAATACATAAGGAATAACGTGGAGGACACTGGGAGATGGAGAGAAGTGTGCTGGGGGAAATCGGAGGGAGAGACAAACCATGAGAGACTGTGGACTCTGAGAAACAAACTGAGGGTTTTGAAGAGGAGGGTGGCAGGTGGTTGGGTGAGCCCAGTGGTGGGTATTAAGGAGGGAATTTATTACATGAAGCACTGGGTGTGGTGCATAAACAATGAATTTTGGATCCCTGAAAATAAACTAAAAGAAAAAAAAGACTGACTACAGACATGGACCTCAGTGTAACACAGATATGGAACTCACTGTAATACCAGCCACTTCCCACCGACACACACAGACTATGATAATAATAAATAATAATGCAATTAAGAAAATTGCCTGCCAAATAATTTTTCCTCTTTTTTATTTTTATGATTATTATTTTTATTTTATTTTTAAAGTTTTTATTTAAATTGTAGTTAGTTAAAATAAGGTTAATATTAGTTTCAGGTGTACAATATAGTGATCAACACTGCCATACAATGGCTTAAATAAAAAAAATGAAAAAAAATTTTTTTAAAGATTTTATTTTTAAATAAAACCTCTACACCCAAGGTGGATTTCAAACGTACAACTCCAAGATCAAGATTTATATATTTTACTGACTGTTCCAGCCAGGCACCCCAACAAATAAAAATTTTATAAAATTGTTGAGTTTGTGGGAGTCTCATTTGCTTAGTCAGTTAAGTGTCTGCCTTTGGTTCAGATCAGGATCTCAAGAGTCCTGGGATCGAGCCCCATATTGCTCATGCTCTCTCTCTCTCTCTCTCTGGCTTTTGCTCTTAAATAAATAAATAAAATATTTTTTAAAAAATTGTTGAGTTTATTTAACTAGTTTTAAACTAGTAGACAGAGATGAAGATAAAGTATGATGTAATGGCACGGAAAAATACAACTTACACGTTTTAAAAAAAAATGTGCAATGCAAGTTACCTCACTTCTTTTATCACCACACTGGGACTTTCCCTACTGAGTTGTTGTAATGTAAGGACCTATTTTATATTTTTATATTTTAGCAAGAGGCTTTCATTGAGGTTAACCCTTAAACTGTCCTTGTTCCCCTTCCCCCAGGGGATTCACTTAAAAACAAGTCCTGGAAATCAGCTCCAGGTAACAAAGCCCATATACAAGGGTGGGTCAGGCCAGGTGGAGACATCAATCAGCGGGAGGGGGGGGGCGGCGTTTGCATATTGTCTCCCTAGATACTAAGGAGTATGCCCCACTCCTCTGCTCTTTGGGAACCTTTTTGGCACTAATCCTAATCAAGGTGTAATAGGCTGGGTCAAATGTCTATACTAGGGTAAATTGAACCTCAATTGGTCACCTAGCCTCACTGTGGAGTTTCCTGTGTGTGTTAAAATCTCATTGGTCACCTGTGCGTGGCCAGGCCTGACTGCATGGCCTTTGCCCTTAAAAGCTAGACTGTGAAACAGCAAAGGGTTGCCTTCTCTCATAAGAGGTGTGGCCCCGAACGTTTGGTTAGATTCTTGATGCTTGGCATGAAATAAAGCTTTGCTTGACCTTTGCTTTACATCATTCTCGCTCCTTTAATCATAGACCCATTATTGGGGCATAACAGTATTAATCTTAAAGTTATAAGTCCACAATGCATCCATCATCCATTCTACCCCTTAACATTCCCCTTTGGACAGATCCATGATCTAAAACAAGGCTTATTTTATAGTGCCTTGTAGGAGATTTTGGCTGCTGCCTAAATTGCCTACTTTCCTCTCACCATTACCACGGAAATTGGGTCCACTGAAACAAAGGGGTAGTGTAAGAAATTAACACTTCCATAAATCTCTTTAAATAATAAAGTATAAGATAGTGATACCTTTTTTTCTGCCACATAACCAATTCTTGCAAGAATAAGGTCATATAAAAGAATTTACAACACATGCTAGCATTATCCTACTGGACCCAGATCATTTGTATGTTTCTCTGTCTCTGAGAAATGTAGTTATTTACATGACTGAAACCTGAAAATTGTTTGATATGACCACTAATATCACCTTCTTTTTTTAAAGCCTGTTTAAGGCTTCTGTAATACATAGGTTTTTTAAAAACTTATTAAGCATCTTGTATATATCAAACACTTTAAAAATCTCTGCTTTAAAAAAAAAAAAAACTCTACCTCAATGGAACTTTGAGTCTGAAAAAGATACAGGCAATATACAAGGCAACAGATAGAATAATTATATATTTGATTATATACTCTGAGGATGTCACATTAAATTGATATGAAAACGATCAGAAGGATCTGGATTTTTTGTCAAAATTTTTTGCCTTACAAAGAAATTGATATTTAGGGAAAGTTGTTACTGAAAGTGGTCCTGTGTCAACCAAAAATGTTAAATCATGATCTCGCTAAATTTTCCAGTTGTGATCATTGCTTTGTTTAGCTGTCTTCTATTAAGACTGAATTTAGTAATTCAGTCTCAGATTCAGTAAGTCTTTTTTTTAAAGATTTTATTTATTTATTAGAGAGAGAGAGGGAGGGGCAGAGGGAGAGGAAGAACCAGACTCCTTGCTGAGCAGGCAGCTGATGCAGGACTGGATCCTAGTACCCTGGCATCATGACCTAAGCTGAAGGAAGACACTTAACCAACTGAGCCACCCAGGCACTCTAGACTGTAAACTTCTTAAAGGTAAAAAAGTTTATTCTTCTAGTAGTTCCTCAGACATTTCTAACATCCATAAGAAAGCATGTACTGATGTAAAATGCCAGCAAATCAAATTATTTAAAAAAGAAAGAAAGAAAGAAAAGATATATCTGGATAAAGAGAAAAACAGAAAATCTAATAATACATTGAATTATTAGAGCAAAGAGAGGAGGAAGAGAAAATAAATATGAAATAGAGATTTCCACTAAAAGAAAAAAATTGAATAAGGCAGGAGATTTAGAAAATTATTATGACAGACTTGAGAAAAAAATAAAATAGGAATTTTTAGAAAATAGCAATAAATGAAAAGGTAAATTGTTCCTACCTTTATAATATTAGCTGTTTGTTGTTGTTGTTGTTGCTAATTTACCTATTTAAGCTAATAAACAAAGAAAGGTTTCATTTAGGAATAAGGTTTCTATATATATATATATATATATATATATATATATATATATATATATTTCCATTTAGGGATAAGGTATATATATATATATATTTTAATTTTAATTGTTAGAAAATGTGTCACAGAAAGTGTTTAAACTTTAAGATACAGATGCAACATGTAATGAACTGCATTGTTTGAACGTCTAATTTGTAAATGCTGTTAGAGGAAACTTGGTGGAAATGTTCCTATGTGCTTGTGTTTCTGGAACTAAGTATATTTATTAATAAGGAATAGTTTAAAATTATGAAATGACCAGGAGTGGACAATTTTCCTAATCCTATCAGCTCTTTGCAGCTCTTTTATTAGCCCCCTTCAGGAATATCAGCTTTTTTATCTAATTAAATTTTATATTAATGTGCTTTTGACTTTTGGCCTTTCTCTTCCTTCTGTTCTTTTTTTTCCCCTAAATTACATGTTTCTGTTTAACAGCTACTATCAATTCTTTGATATGAATTCTCAACATCAATTTACTAACTCCAGAGATGAAGGAGCATCAATATTTAGAAGCAAAGAATACAAAGCCTTGGGCATCTGGATGGCTCAGTCACTTAAGCATCTGCCTTCGACTCAGGTGGTGATCTCAGGGTCGTGGGATGGAACCCCAGGTTCAACTTTCTGCTCAGCTGGGAGCCTACTTCTCCCTCTCCTTTTGCCTGCAGCTCCCTTTGTTTGCGTTCTCCCTCTCTTTGTCAACTAAATAAAATATAATAAAATAATGTAAATAATACATTTATTTATTTATTAAAATGCAATTATTACACAATACATAATGTATTGCATAATTATAATAATGGTTAAATAATTTATTAAATATTTATATTAAATATATCAATTTAATTAAATAAATATTTTTAGAATTTAAAATATTTCAAATTTAGATTATTAAATATTAAATCATTAATTTAATAAATAAATATCTAAACATAATTAAATAAAATAATTTATTTATTAAAATGAATAAAATAATGTTGTCATTATCTCAGCATGTATTTTTAAATAGTCTAAAAAAAAATCTAATAAAGTCTAAATACATTGAGTTCAGATATTTATACAAGTTAACCCAGACACTCAACCCACAGTTTCAAAACTTTTGTTTTTATCTACTACTCAAAATACGATTTTAATGTATTTATTTGTAACTTTGACATAGCAAGGAAACTTGGAGGAAAAGGAGACATTTGCTTTTAATATTTGAAAATTATTTTGTTGATTTAAAAAAATAAAAACCTTAACACGTGAGCATTTCTTCTTAAATAACACTGTGAAGTTTCTGAGTCGCATTCTATTAAAAGTGCTGATAAAATGGCCTCAGTTACTCATTTAAATTATCAGCTGAAAGGGTAACAAATGAAGTAGAGAGCTTTTTAATTATTTATGAATGTATTGCTTGTGGATGGAGTGCCACATAGAGTTACCTCTCTTTTTGGCTTTGTTTTGTGAGCAGCAGTGGAATCTATGAATGAGATTAAACATAAGGACATTCACAGAAATTCTTAATGAACTTCTGGGGAAGGGCAATAAGTGCAAAAAAAACCTGCAGCAAGACTAATTACAAATTTCAAGTGGTCATCGCTTAATTATAGAAGCTTTTAAGTTCAAGTAATATATCTTTTTCATGAGCCTATCATATTGTATTAATTACCACAAACTGCACTCTTGAACACTTATCTTTTCACATATTTCTTATTCTTAGTACTTAAAATTACCCTTATGATTGATAAGTAAATGGATTTTACTGACAATGCATTTATTTAAATAAATAAATAATGCTGTTTATATATATAAAAACAATTGAATATGTGTATGTGTATAATGATTTTTTTTTCAAATTAACATCTTAGTTCTACCACATTAGTTACAAATAGATATAGACTTTATAGATTCATCAAATATTTTATTCTCAAATTTATATGTCCTTTGTGAAATAAATGAAACTGTATATATTAAATATAATCCTATCACATGTAACAGTTACTAGTGCATCCCAGGACATACATAGGTCAGGTCCTCCTCAAGGCATCACGGATAACTGGATTTAACTTTCTATCCTAGGAGTCTTCTGTATATTTCTGTGGCTTTTATACTACAATCAGGAGGAAGAATTCTTTTGCTAAAAGCTTCCAAATGACTATGCGAGTAGATTATTTGTAGACTAGTGATATAATATTATTATTTAATATGTGAAGCATGATAAAATAAAATGCTATTGCCATATTTAATTTGTTCAGTAAAGCATTCATTTAGCTATCAAGCATTCATTTTCTTTTTTTAAAGATTTTATTTATTTATTTGACAGACAGAGATCACGAGTAGACAGAGAGGCAGGCAGAGAGAAAGGAAGGGGAGCAGGGTACCTGCTGAGCAGAGAGCCTGATGTGGGGCTCTATCCCAGGACTCTGGGATCATGACCTGAGCAGAAGGCAGAGGCTTTAATGCACTGAGCCACCCAAGAGCCCCAAGCATTCATTTTCTTTATACAGAAGAGATAGAACAATATTATATAGTAGAAAATACAGTAAATAATCTAGAAACCTTGATCATTTTGTTTTGGCAATTTTAGAACATAAAATTAGCTAAAGCTCAAGTGCAAGTTATATTTGTATCATAGGAGGAAAAGTTAATTAAAAGTTTGTTTATTACCATAGTTTAACACTTCAACAAAATGATAACGAGTCCAAAATCAATGAATATATGAAGTATACAATAAAAACAATAATCTTGAGTGTATGTGACTCACTGTAGGTATTGATAGGCTAGAAATCAAAGGGAAAGTATCTATAGGGTTTGTTCAGTTCCATGCTCATCAGATTAATAGGCTTTCTCATATTGCTTCCTTCACCACATTAATTTGTCTAATGAAGTTTTCAAGAGTTAAAGACAGTGATAGGTTCATGGCTGGAGAGAAGGTACAGAATCTAAGATAGTTCAGCAGTGCTTATTATTTAAGAGAAAGACAGCATGGGAGGTGAGGGGTATATCATGTATCCTGTTTTCACTCCCTTTGTGGAGCACCTACCCTGGAGGTCATGTAATAATAACCAATGACCAAAAAACAATAAAAAAACCCAAACATCCATGTGGAAGTGCCATCCCTGCCTGGAGATGAGTAGACTGCTCAAACAGATCCTGGGCAGGCATCTCAGCCCAGGCCTGTGCTGGGGAAGCTGGTTCATGGCTTTGGGCGCAATCAGGAAGCCAGCAAACTGACAGGAGAGTGCAGCCAGGGTTAACAGGACTGATGATATTTTTGCAGCCAGGCCGCGGGTGGACACCCGCTCAAGGAGCCAGGCTAGGAGGCTGCCCAGCGCCAGCGCTGGCAAAGCTTGCAGCCCCCGGGCTTCCCCCCGCGCCCCAGCCAGGGCGGGGCCTCAGGAGGGAGGGGGCGGGGCGGCGCGGAGAAGGGGCTTTGCTAATTGCCAAAGCGAAAAGGGAGCTCGCGGAGGACTCAGGAGGGAAGGGGGCGGGGGCGGGTGGAGGGCAGCGGGGAGAAGGCGCTTTGCTAATTGCCGAAGCTGGAAGTGAGCTCACAGAGGATGTGGCTGTGAGTCTGGGAGGAGGTGGAGGGGCTGGCAGAGGAGGGGCGGGCAGCGCCGCGGTGCTGTGCTGCGGCCCAGTGGGGACTGCAGGACCCACCGGACTCGCCGCCCATACGCTCCCATGTGAGGCTCCGCTGTCCCGCTCCTGCTGCCTGCTGCCCCTCCCTGCCCCAAGGCTTCTCCGGACCACCCTCTGCACAGGGGTAAAGTGACACCGCGCCGCGCCCTCACCTGGAGCAGAAAGCGCGGACCCGACCTGGGGGCGGAGAGGGAGGTTGTGGAGGCCCAGCCTCCCGGAACCCCAGGGCACCGGGACCACCCCGGACGCTGCGCCAAACCCGGGTCCTCATGGGGTCGGGCTGGGGACAGCGCCTTGCGAGGTGCCCCCCGCCAGCAGGCACGCTAGCCCCCATCTTTCCGCAACCCCATGAGCCCGTGCTGAGGACCCCCTTCCCTCCCCCGCCATGGCCCCGCTGCTTTTGTTCTGGACTTGGGATCCCAGGTGGAAACTAGTCCCTCAGACCTCCCTGGCAGCAAGGAGGGCAGGGAGGGATTCTTGGTTTTCTGCCTTGGCTCCTCCTCTCTCCCCATTCACAAGCCTTTTGGCTTCCCTTTCCTCTCCTCATTGTCAGTTGTCTGAAATGGTTTTCTTCTGCATGTTGACCCAAAGAGCTATTTCATGAATGAATATACACGAAACTGAGTTGGGGCCCACCTGTGAGAGCCCACCTGTAGAGGCCTTTCATTAGAATGGTCTCTGGTTCTAGCCTCAGTTCAGAATACTGCATGTACCTGAGGACCAAGTCCAGATGTTTCTTTCATCTCTGACTTGAATTTGAAATCCTCCTCAGACTTCAGCTTCCAGGATTTCTCCAGTCCTTGCTCTCCCACTGTCTTGCTGGGGATCCGCCATGAGTGTTGAACACAGGAATGAATGAATGATATATACCCCAGACTGCTGGGGCTTTGTCTTCTTTTGCTGAGGTTGGAAAGGCTTGGGAGAGACCCCCTGTATGCAGATAGAGAGCTGCATGCAATTGCTTAGATAAACGTGTTCCCCACTTAATTGCTTGGGCATTGAACATTTCGCCCTTAACCTGTGGCTTGAGTAGTTAGGAGGAGACAATCTGGAGGTGAATCAGAAGATGGCTGAATCCACATGGTGGTGGTCTGGGTTTGGGAGATTTTCCTGTAGATTCAAAGGAAAGATATAAATTCTTCCAGTGGGGAGTGGTAAACTTTTTATCGATGGGAGATGGAAAATAAATGGTCTGGTTAAACTTTCCCGCCCCCTCAAAACCCATTATTTGAAAACACAAAAAGGGAAGTGAAGGGAGAAATCCTCCCACTCCCATTCCCACTCACCTCCATAGCCATCTCCTCTTCCAAGAACCTAACAGACAAGGTGCCAAGAAGTGTTAGGTACCAGCAGTGGTCTCAGATCTCATTCAAGAATCATGGTGAAAGGCTTTCAAATAGATTGTGGGGGAACAGGGGTCCAATTAGGGGGGACAAGTTTAAGGTTTGCCTGGTCCCCTAAAAATTAATGGCACTAGAGAAGATGAGCTTTGGGAACTATAGCTTAATGGATACAATGTGTTAAAAGCTTCAGTGAGTCATGGTGGGAAGAGGCTATGAGGGCAGCAAACACAGTCCTAGATGATGTTATTAATAGCATTATAGGCTCTAGATTTCCTGTGGTGGTGTTCTTGGCAAGACCAGCCCGGCCAAAGTGGATACTCTCAACCTGGAACAGAGGGTCTTGGAGATGCCAGCACGTGAGGTATAATGAGAGGGTAAAATGATAGGAGGTGTCCTTTGGAAGGACTGACTCCTTGACTTTAAAATGGAGAACTCAAATCTGTACGTGAAATCTTTCTGGCTACAAAGAGGGCCAAGGCCTCCTAAGGCCAAGGTCTCCTCGTCACTTTCAAAGATGTCGAAGAATATATTCAGACATTTCAAAGATGTCCTCATATCATTGGTTCCCACTCTGGAATTCTATCAATAAGGTGAGAGTTCCTGTAGTTGAAAAAGAGATCTAAAAAGACTTCCCTTTCTCATGTAATTTCTGTAACCTCCAGGACACACCCACCTCCCCCTTCCAGCTCTGTAATGAAGCCACAGCTGGTGCCAATTTGTGGAACTCCTTAAAGGCTATTCTCCCTTATATACCCCCGGACCAAGTTCCCATGCTCCCTCACCCGATTTTCTGCACTCACCTCCCACCTGGTGTGTTCACACCTGCAAGTGCCTTTTACCAACCCCTTTGCCAAAAGGCAGCCAGAGTGACCTTTCAAAGACCTATCAGTTCCTGGCATTTGTCTCCATAGAAATCTGCACTTATCTTCTAACAAATTCTCAGTCCTCCAAAGGCACCCATAATCCTCCCATCAGTCTATTCATACCCCTCCAACTGACTGATGCCTGTTCTGCCCCATCTCTCTGCCCTTCAACCACACTGCCTCCTTCTTCCTGTGGAGACCTCTCATGGCACCTGCTTCCAAGCACAGGTGATTCCCATTGATGGGAAGACCCTCTTCTCTCCCCCATCTCCCCACTCCAGTTACTCCCACTTATTCATGAGCTCACAAGCCCCATGGTACACACTCTCCATGCAGCCTGCTCTCTCTTTTCTAGCACTGGCCTCCGTTTCTAGCTGTGGTTGTGTCATGGATGTCCTTCCCCAGCCAGCCTCCAAGCTCTCCTTCCCTTTAGCTCCAACACCTGACACAGTGCCTGGCACGTAGTAAGCCCTGGCTAGCTTCTAAGAGCCTCACTGAGGGACTGAAAGCATTTTAAAAATGTCACTACGTAGGCTCCAAACTGTAGGCAGAAAAAGCTTTGCCTGGATTGACATTTTAGAGACGTATTGGTCAAGTTGGATGTGTTCACTGACTTTGCCTTGTAAAATTAAAAAAAAAAAAAGGACCTCTGTATCGCTTCGCATCTAACGAAGGCGCATGTATACTACTAGACCACGTTATGAGCTTAATGGAAGGAGACAAGATGTTTTCGCTAAGAAAATGTATAAGACTGTTGAGGTCAAGTGGGAGGAAACAGTCCGTTTGTTGGAGCATTGCTATCTTACTCTATCACAGCCACTCTTAAAAATCTGACACGGGGTGAGTCAGAATTGTCTGTCGGAGATGAGTTAGATCTGGCTCATGTTCCTACAGACATGAAAGCCAGAAACGAAGAAGGAGGCTTTGAAAGCGTGGGTTGAGGAGGCTGTGTGGTTCACTGCGATGAGCTAAGTGCCCAGGGCCACCAGCAGACATGCTGGCCTGTGTCCGTCCTTTGTTCTGGGGTCCCTCTTGCACCATGTGGTGAGGCTGGTGGCTGGGAGCAGCTCAGACAGTACCTGGTGGCATCTTACCTCTCCCACCCTCCTGTGGGCTCCAGTAGGTCCCAAGGGACAGCCTGCCTTCCTTGAAAAGCCCAGTAGCACTGGGAGCAGAAACTGGGGCCAAAGAGTGAGCACCCTGTTTGACAAGCTGGACCAGCCACCTCTTCTTCAGATGCAGGGGGAGCCCTGGCATGCTGACTCCTCCCTTCTCCCTTTCCCCTTTCCTCTCTTCCTCCCTCTTTCCTTCCCCTCTCTCCTTCCCTGGTGGTGCCCTTTCCCAATGCCCACTTCATCCCTTTGCCTTTCTACATGCCTGTCTTCTAGAGTTTCTTCTCTTTCCTCCCCATTACTTCCCTTCATCTGAATCTCCTCTTTGGTTCCTTTGTCCCTGCTCTCTGCTCCTCCTCCCCTTCCCTGGCTCCTGTTCAGCTCCATGGCTAATGCAGGCAGAGCTGGATTAACATGCTCACTTGCTAGCTCAGCCACCCTCCAGAGAAGTCACTCTTCGGTGGCCACCTTCCTGACCCTCTGGTCGCTTCTCCACTTGTTCAGATATTGCTCTGAAGTCTGAGGAGGACAGAGCGGGGCTGCCACAGAAGCAGGCCAGAGGAGAAACCAAACCATGTGTCCACACTGTCCCCCAGCACTGCTGCTCTGAGAGCTTTCTGAGTCCTCAACAGGGTTAGGATTTAGGGGCTTCTTCAGAACCGGGAGTGAAAACAACCATAGGTCAAAAGAAAAGCTACGGCCCCCACACAAAAATAATAATCACAAATGAAAACTATGTTAACTCTGAGTCCCAAAGTCGAAAAATTGCCTTGAATCTGTCACTAGAAAGCACCCAAGGCCTCACTCTCTGGGTTCTGGGTGCCCTGGGAATGGCAGGAGGCTCTGACAGGCGCGTGGGAGTGCGGAACTATGGGGGCTAGCCTGCCCTCTGGCGGAGGGGGGGGGGGAGGAGAGGTTACCTCCTGTGGCGCCATCCTGGCCCGACCCCCTGTGGACAGGGTGTGGCGCGGCCTCCGGGGTGGTCCTGGTGCCCTGGGGTTGGCGGGAGGCTGGGCCCCGACCACCCCACACCCCGCACCTGTCCTGCGTTTTCTGCTTCAGTTGAGGGCGCGTCGCGGTGTCACTTTACCTGTGAGCAGAGGGTCCTCCAGAGAAGCCATGGGGCGGGGAGGGGCAGCAGGCGGCCTGAAGGCCTGAACGGGAACGGGACACCGCGGCGTCAGGGGCTAGGCTGCAGCGTGGGAGCACAGGGGCAGCGAGTATGGTGTGTCCTGCAGTCCCGAATGGGCTGCAGCACAGCACCCTGGCGCTGTGCGCCCCTCCTTCCCGCCTGGGCAATTAGCAAAACCCCTGCTCAAGGCCGCCCCCGACCCGCCCCCCCCTTCCCTCCTGAGTCCTCTGAGAGCTCACTTCCAGCTTTGGAAATTAGCAAAGACCCTTCTCTGCTCCGGCCCCGCCCCCTAACTTCTGAAACCTGAGCCATGGCTGGGGTGCGGGGCTAAGCCCTGGCATGCTACTGCATTGCCAGCTCCAGTGCTGGGCAGCCTCCTAGCCGGGCTCCATGAGCAGGTGTCCACGTGCAGCCTGGCTGCGAATAGATCATCAGTCTTAAACGCCGGCTGCACTCTTGGGTCAGTTTGCTGGCTTCCAGATTGCGCCCAAAGCCAGGAACCAGCTTCCCCAGCACAGGCCTGGGCTGAGATGCCTGCCCTGGATCTGTCTGAGCAGTCTCCTTGACTCCTGGCAGGGATGGCACTTCGACCTGGATGTTTTTGTTTTTTGTTTGTTTTTTTTGGTCATTGGTTATTACATGACCTCCAGGGTAGGTGCTCCACAAAGGGAGTGAAAACAGGACGCCATATATAAGCATACAGCCATTCTAGAAAAATAGCTTGGGGTTCTCCTGGAAACGCTGCATTGGTCCTTGCACTATGGTTTAATAGAAAAGGGATTATGCACCAAGTTACTTAAATGAGCATAGGTTGAAATCGTTTACTGAGAGTAAATATTTTAAATAGTTATATTTTAACTAAATCTATTATCAATCATAAATCTATTACACGAAGGTTACAGGCAATTTAAAAGCAAGAGCACTCTATTCAGGGTTTTAAATAATCCCTGTCTGTCTTGGCACATGAGAATGCAAAGATAGGAAATGGTTTGTAAAAGATCATATAATAGCTTTTACTAATTCTATTTATTTGACAGACAGAGATCACAAGTAGGCAGAGAGGCAGGCAGAGAGAAAGATGGGGAAGCAGGCTCCTCGTCAAGCAGAGAGTCTGATGAAGGGCTTGATCCCAGGACCCTGAGATCATGACCTGAGTCCAAGGCAGAGGCTTAACACACTGAGCCACCCAGACGCCCCCAGATGAAATACATTTCTGACTTAGAAACTTCAGATAGAATTTTTTTGTCCATGATGACAACTGAAAAAAATGTGTCATCCCTAAACCTAACCTTAAACCCTACCAACGCTGAAACCTAAGCTGACCTTAAAGCCCAAACTAGAACCCTGAATCCCAAACCTGGAATGGAACCCAAAGTCTGTACCTGAGCCCTGGATCCAAGCCCTGAACCACGAACCCAAACCCTAAACCAGACCTCCAAGTCATGAAACCTGAACCCAAATCTCAGCATGAAGTCAAACCCCAAATTTGACCCTGAACTTTATCCCATAAGCCCTGAGTCTTAAAGCCTAAATCATAAACTTAAAGCCCTAAACTATAACTCTGTTCCCTTGTCCTTCACTCTAAACCCTCACCCTAACACTAAACCCAAAGCCTGATCTAGAACTCTGACTAAAACCTGAACCTGAACCCAAATTCAAACCCTTCACCACACTTTGCATATGCACTTGCCATTGATGGATATTTGCAGTTTCTACCTTTTGATTTTTGTGAACATTGTTTGGGTTGGGGGCTAGGGTTAGGGTCTTGGATTAGGGTAGGGTCCAGGCTTGAGACCAAGTTGAGGTCAGAGTGTGGGTCTGCATCAGGGCCATGTTCAGTGACACTGTTTGGGTCAAGGACTGTTGTAATTCCACATTGTTTCCAATTCATTGTTCCTTAGCTATTTGGGGGGAAGGTGGGGGGTATTGGGCTCCATGCAGCTTGAATTTCCGGAATGAAATGGCATCAGCTGGACCCGGGGAGGGAGCAGGACCTTCCATTGAAGGGTGAGCTCCCACAGTCCTGCACTGCCTTGCACCGCCTGCAGAGGGCGCCAGACCCCAGCTCCCGCCCTGAGCCCAGGCTGCACAGCCACAGCTGGGACCAGAGCCCCGCCTCTTCAGGACCCACTGTGGAGACTTCTGGAGAATGTGGGGCGCCTCCCACCCTGACAGGACAAGCTGAGGAGGGTGTGGCTCTGCATCCACACTGACCGGACCCGTTGTGGAGGACGCGCCCACACTGGCAGCAGTCCAACCTCCTAAGGACCAGATGCTGGAGGAGCTGAGGAGAAGCCGCCTGAGTGGACTGTCAAGGGGTTCGTGGTCTCAGGACCCCACAGAGGAAGGGCGCCCTGTGTAGACACTGGGGCTTCCGTCGTTTTGTGTGAGGAGACGTGGCCTCCTGCTGTGCTGTGCACGGGGCTGTGGGGTCCTCCCTTTCTGGGCTCGGGTGATCCTAGGTCCTCGTCTGTGTTTGTGTGCTCGCGGATTCGGTTCCTGGGGCTCCTCAGATGGTCTGCAGTCAGGGAGCGTCAGCCTTCTTTGGTGCTTGTGCTCTCCCCACCTCAGCCCTGCGGGGTCCTTCCCGTGTCCACACCCACTCCAGGCTTGCGCCGAGTCCAGAAATTCGGGAGCCAGAGTGAGGACTCTGTAGACGGTTTTGGGGAGAGTAGGTATTTTCCCAGTGTGGGTTCTACCCTGAGCACAGTGCCTCCCCATCTCCGTGTGTACCCCTCCCTGTCTGTCGTCATTGTTGCAGGGCTGTCAGATGACAGGTCTGTCACCTTCTTGGTTCAGGGGCCTCCCGGGTATCTTGCTGTCTTGGATGCAGGTGTAAATGAGATCGTTCTCCGCAGTCTCTTTTTGATGGTTCCTTCCGAGCACCTAGGAGTGCCACTAATTTGTGCATATTGATTTTGTTCCTTGCAAGATCTTGAATTTATTTGTTCGATTGGCCTTAAACTCAATCTGCCAGTTATTTGACCAGCAGCATGGATTTAATTGGGAAGAGCAGAGAATGGCAGTCTGGGCTGAGCAAGCTAAGGTCCCATCACAGGCAAGTGCGAGAAACAAAGGAGAGGAACATTATTTCATGGAGGAGGAAGAAGTTGGGAAGGGTGCTTGAAGGAAAGTCCCTTGGAGAAAGGCAGGGTGATGGAGAATTCTCACCAGCTGAGCTGCAAAGCTCCTACAAAAAGTCAGGAGATGAACCTCCAGCTTCCCGTGTGGGGCCTGGAATTGGTGAGTCTCTCCTGTGGGGAATTGCAATGTGGAGTCTGTAATGGGCACTGAGCAGCAGGCGCCCCCTTCCAGCCTCCCCTTCTGGCATCCCCAGTCCACTTTACTGGGGCTTCCCTTCCTGCTTTTGCACAGTTCTAACCAGCTTGTGGTGGAAAGTTGTGGAAAAACTGAAATTCCAAATCCACTGCTTCTACTGCACCTGAGATACAGTGGCCCATGATTTAATTCTCCCACGAGTCTCTTGCTAACATGTGTCCTCTCCATGTTGGGTGACCTGGATCTGGGAGGGCTTGGACTCCATCCCAAAGTCTGATGTTCTCTCTGCTTCCGTGTCGTCGTGCTAACATGGTTGTTTGGAAGATTCATTTCCTCTGTGGTGATTTCAAAGTGCAGTCAGCTTGTTATAGCAGCACAAATACGTGCTGTCTCCACACTCAGATTCCCCAGCCGTCATTTCTTTACCACGTTTGCCACTTCACACGGGATGCTTCAGTGTGTTTGATCCCACACCAGGACAATGTCCTGCAGAACCACCACATAACCTGAAATGAGGACATCATTACAGAACCCATCCAAGGGTAAGTGTTAGGAACCAGGGACATGGCAGGAGTGACCTGAAGACCCCATGGAGAGCTGTCAGGGTGGCTGAGTTGACAGTGGAGGTGAGGGTGAGTGTCTAGCTCTGGCTTTGTGTCCAGGAGTCAGCTCTGTGTGGGGGTGTCCTCAGCTAGGCATGCAGATTTCTGCTC
Source organism: Mustela nivalis (assembly GCF_964662115.1). NCBI lineage: Eukaryota > Metazoa > Chordata > Mammalia > Carnivora > Mustelidae > Mustela > Mustela nivalis. Next base: position 25,508 of record NW_028133898.1, on the reverse strand, counting down.
CTCTGAATCCTTTCCGGAGTTCCAAATGGCACAGTTTCCTTCTGGGCAGCAGGCTGAGTCCTCTGGGATTGCCCATGTGTCCCCAAATTGTAGGGCACCTACTGCAAGGCCTTTGGGGTCACAATCCTGAGAACCGAACCAAACCAAAGGTTATGGTTAGGGCCCACCACATGGCAGGCCCGATCTGCCAGCACTCTGTCCATCTTTCTGGGGGAGGAAGCAGTCGAGGGATTTGTTCAGGGTGAGTGTCAAGCTCCAGGTTTGCATCCAGTGGCCTGCTGAATATGGGGGTGTCCAGAGGTAGGAATGCAGATTTCAGTTCCTCTGAATCCTTTCTGGAGTTCCAAATGGCATGGTTCCTTTCAGGGTGGCAGGGTGAGTTTTATGGTGTTCCTCACTGTCCCCAATCTCTGAGGCTTTGGAGCCAGGCCGTCGGGGACACACCTCTCAGGACAGAATCTAGGCTTAAGAGTTTGTGCCTATGGGCATGGCTGCACTGATCTGAAAGCACTGTGGCGAGGATCACAGGGGTCTGAGTTGAGAGCATGGTTCAGGATCAGTATCAAGGTCTGGGTTTGTGTCCAGTGGACCGCTGAATGTGGGGGTGGTCTCAGATGTCCAAGACGATTTCCCCTACTCTGAATCCTTTCCAGCATTCCAAATAGCCTGGTTTCCTTCTGGGTGGCAAGCTGAAATCTCTGGGATTTCTCAGGTCTTGCCATTGCCCTTGCAAGGGCAAGATACTTTTTACAGTAAAAGAATTCACCAGATGAGCTGAACAGCAGAAAAGACACAGCTCAAGAGTTAATCAGTGAACAGGAATATCATGCCAAAAACTTCTTTGATAACACACTACAGAGCAAGGGAAGATAGGAGAGAAAGCTGAGATATAAAGGACAAACCCTCCAACTTTCCAACATCATTCCCTACTTGTTTATTTCCATTGCTGTCAGCTCCTTCCCAGTCAAAAATATGTCACCTGAGCCAGCCTTTTTTCTTCCTGAGATTGGGGCACTGCAAAGCCCACCAGAGGGGCCAAGGGCACCCCTATACCTGCTGAGCTGAGCCCATTTGTACCCCAACTGTGAGGAGGTACCAGCCTGTCCCCCTGGTGCTCCATGGTCTGTGGCAGTCCTTCCTTCTGGACCCTGCTTTGCTGCTCTATTTTCGCTAACCCTGGTCTCAAACTAGGGATTGCTCCTGGAAGAGGAACTCAGGGAGATGAGGCTCAGGAGGGTCTCCCTGCCTGGAATCTTCGTGTGAGGAGTGCACAGCCAACAGATTTTGCCCAGGGACTTGCAAAATGCAGAGAGGCAGATTTCTTTTCTCTCTTTCTCTCTCTCTCTAGCCTCATACTAACCAGGAGTTCTTAGAACTTTCTTCAGTGACTTCTAGGTGTAGCTTGGCCACTTTTTCACAGAAAGGCCACTTGAGCATGATGAAACACACGTATAAGCAATTACATTAAAAAAAAAAAAACAATAAGCCAATGCACACAGACCTTTGACAGCAGCACAGGGCGCTCAAGGGACCAGAGTTCCTACCTTGGGCAATAGTGGTAGAGGCCGGGTTCTGCCATGCAGGTCCCTAGACCTTTGGCAGTTTCCACGATTGCAAATCCAGACATGCAGAATCCTGAGGGACAACCTACTAACTGCAAAAGAGCAAAAATTCATCAGGATTCAGAGAGTGGAAATCCATTTGTACTGGAAAAGAAAGAAGTAGGCTTGCTGTGAATCCAGCAGGGAGGACAGGCATAGATAAAGGCTGGTGTATGGGTCACGGAAACTATTGTTTCTCAAGGGTCCTGCTGTCTCTGTAAAATGCTATGAGGACTGTCTCTTGGGGACCTCCTGCTTTCCTACCAGTGACACCCCCAGATTCTGCTTTGCTAGTCCCATGGATTCCTGGGGATACCCAGTTGATAAGCTATGCTGTCCTCATGACAACACTTGCTAATGGACTGAATGTTTGTGTCTTGTCCCAATTCAGATGTTGAAGCCCTGACCCTCAAGGAGTGCCATCAGGAGGTATGGGCTTTGAGAGGTGGTGAGGTCATGAGATTGGAACACTTGTGAATGAGATAAAAGCACTTCTGAGAAACGACCTGAGAGATTGTTCTGCCAGCTGTCATCCATGCAAGTCTACAACAGAAATATGGGCATTTGTAGATAATGAAGCAGTCTCTTGCTAGATATCAGATCTCCCAGGATCTTGCTTTTGGACTTCTCAGTCTCTAGAACTGCAAGGAATAGTACATGTTTTGCTGTTTCAGCCACCCAGTCTGTCATCATTTGTTGCAGCAACTTGAACTGAATAAAGCAGAGCCCAAGTCCTGGTTAATCCCTGCTTCTACTCATTTCCCCTCAGAAAGAGCTTCTAATCCAGAACTGACCTCTGCTTTCCATACACGTGCTTCAGACTCCTTCTGTGAGAGCCCAGACTTTGTAAAAGACTCCTCCCTCATGGCAACCAGCATTCTGTGACTCCTGAGGACTGTCCTCCCTGACTGTATTGAGTCAATCAAACTGATTTTGATTCTGGAGTCCCAGGATCAAGGACTGCATCAGGCTCCCAGCTTCATGGGGAGTCCGCTTCTCCCTCTGACCTTCTCCCCTCTCATGCTCTCTCTCTCACTCTCTCTCTCTCTCTCAAATAAATAAATAAAAATCTTTTAAAAATCTGATTTTAACAGACCATAAGCTTGTTCTTGCTGGTCTTTGGAAGATTAGGCATTAGCCCTTCGGAGAAAGTTCTGAATGGCTGCTTCATGAAGGGGTGAACTGTGTCCCCAAAGTCTCTTTTTGCTGCCTTCTAATCACAGATGCTGAGACAAATCCTCCCAGGTGCTGGTTTTTCAAAGCACTTAATGCTTTGGCTTTGAAGATCCTCACTTGACAGTTCTGCTTTAATCAGTTTGTGACAAAACAGCCAATTGGTGGTGGATGCAAAGTGCACTGATAAAGTTAATATCAGGGAACAATTTTTTGAGTGTCATGCATGTGCACGTGTGTGCACACACATATCCATGTGCTAAGCATTATGGTAAATGTCTGACAAGAACTAAAACATCAAAAAGTCAGGATACCCCATTAGCTGATATTTTTATTATTCCTACATCCTAAACTATGAAAAACAGGGTCAGAGAATAAGAAGTGGCAAAAAGAATCAAGATTTGAGGCAGTTCGATTTCTCAGCCAGCCTTGATCAATAGGCATGTACACCTGTGTCTAGTTTCAGCTCTGTGTAACCTTGCCATAACCTTGGATAAGCCATTCATCTCTCAAGTTCAGGTTCTTGGTCCAAGGAGGGAAGGGGCACAGGTTGAGTACCTCCAGTGGGACTTCCTGGCAGGCTTGTTCATCCAAGCATTCCTGTTTCAGTTTGAGTAATTGAAGCCAGTCTTTGTTTTACCGAAGGCCAAGCTTGTCCAGTGTGTCCATGCCACCAGCCAACAGCATTTGTCCATGCCATGTAACAACTGAGCAACATTCATAGGAATGGGGGGAGGAAAAGATGTCCACAGGTGTTGACAGATGTTCTGCATGGAGGAACAGGAGCTGGGGCCATCACCTGCTGTTTCTAGTGGCCTTCTCTGTCGAGTTAAAATAAATGGCAATTATTTGCAATGACAGGGGTGAAAGTAGAGGGTATTATGCCAAGCGAAATAAGTCAGTCAGAGAAAGACAATTATCATATGATCTCACTCATATGTGGAGTTCAAGAAACAAACCAGAATCATAGGGGAGTAAAGGAAAAAAATAAAACAAGATGAAGTCAAAGAGGAAGACAAACCAGAAGAGACTTTAAAAAAAAAAGATTTTTATTTACTTATTTGACAAACAGAGATCACAAGTAGGCAGAGAGGCAGGAAGAGCGAGAGAGGAGGATGCAGACTCCCCAGGGAGCAGAGAACCTGATGTGGGGCTCGATCCCAGGACCCTGAGATCATAACCTGAGTTGAAGGCAGAGGCTTTAACCCACTGAGCCAGCCAGGTACCCCTCAGAAGAGACTCTTAATCACAGTAAACAAACTGAGGGTTCTTGGAGGGGAGAGGGATGGGTGGATGGGGTAACTGGGTGATGGACATTAAGGAAGGCATGTGATACAGTGAGCACTGGGTGTTACAAAAGACTGATGAATCACTAACCTGTATGTCTGAAACTAGTATTATATGTTAATTAATTGTATTTAGATTAAAATTTTCTTTAAAAATAATTTTAAAATAAAATAAGTAACAATCCAATAATGATCAGAGTTATCCAGCAGGGAGTATCAGATCTAGATGTCAGTTAAATTTAAGGGGCTTGCCGAAGTATAGGAGAGTCACGCTAGGTCATTTTCCTGTGTGGGGAAGTCTTCAGGGGCAGTTCCAAAGACAAAGATTATTAATATTTCTCCTTCCCCCATTCCTCCTAGAGCCAAAGATGTTTCCTCCACTCACCCACTGGCCCTGTATGTAGGTGTTGCTTTCTCTCTACCAATCAAAAAATCAGTGAGTAACTATAACTTCACCTTTTCCAATATCCCCCTACCCCCTACCTTTGGTCTTTAATGGCCATGGGCAACAGGGACAAAGACATTTTTTAAAAACTTACAGAGATCTATTATGCTCTACTACCTTGGCCCGCATGGGCCACTGCAAAGGGATTCTGTGAACCGTGTACTCAGATGAATGGTCATTATCTTCAAAAAGGCAGGGGCAGTGATAGACACAGGAACCAAAAAAGCAAGAGTTAACGGACCATCAGAATAATGGAGTACCAACACTTTTATGTCCTTGGCTTGAATCCTCAAGGTCCAGTGTCTCAACAGAATTTTCATTTTGGTCTCATCTGCCTCACTTGTCCACCCCTGGGCCAGTTGGCAGTTATACTGAGAACCGGAAATTTTCCTTAGAAGAGAGAAAGAGTATTTGTCAGGTAAACCAAGGAAATGTCCATTATAGGAAGTTAGGCCTTTTGTCATGGTACTCCATTAGCACCCTCCTGACTGTTAAAGAAAAAAAAATATTGTGACACCCATTAAAGAGAGTAAGGAAGATTTTATTCATGGGATGCTACTATGATGAGATTTTATTGTATAGTATGGGAGAGAAATCTGGCTCAGCTCAGACAAATGGAGATTTACAGCTAAAGAGCATGGTGGGGATCACTGAATGTAAAATTAAGATGGAACATCAAGGGTAAGGATGAAGGGATTCTGGCTAAAACATCTGGACAGTAATATTGTTGAAGGAAGGCTAGGGTCATAAACTATTGAGATCAGGGGATAAGGAATTTTTTAAAAGACTTATTAATACATTTTAGAGAGAGGGAGCAGGGGTAGGGGTAGAGGGAGAGGGAAAGAGAATTTTAATCAGACTCTTCACTGAGCATAGAGCCTGAGGTGAGGCTTAATCTCAGGACCGTGAGATCATGACCAGAGTAGAAACCAAGAGTCAAACGTACAACCAGCTGCACCAACCAGGTGCCCTGGGAATAAGGGATTGGATCAGATATTAAGGGTTATAGATACTGAAGCACCTGGGTGGCTTAGTTGGTTAAATCTCTGGCTTTGGCTTGGTCATGATCTGATCCCAGGATCAAGCCTGGCATTGGGCTTGCTGCTCAGTGGGGAGTCTGGTTCTCTCTCTCCCTCTGCTATTCCCCCTGCTCAGGCTCTCTCTCTGTCAAAATAAATAAATCTTAAAAAAAAAAAAAGTGGTAAGATACCAGGGGTGAGAGATAAGGAATTTGATCAGATATCAAGAGTAGGATAGAAGATTGCTGAAAAATGACCAAGCAGATTTCTTGCTAAAACTGGGCTAAGTGGGCGGAGCCTAAGGTCAAGGCTAGACAGAAAGAGGACTCAGAGGAACTTGACTCGAGTCTGGTCAAGGAGAAAATCTTCATCATCCATGACCATTGTATTTTCTGCAGTCACACATTTTACTAATTCTTTTATCAGACATTCAGTGAACGAGAAACATAAACACAGCAGCAATAATATAACAAATGTAAGCGCTCTAGAAGAGACAAAGGCAGTATGGGAATCCACCTCATCAGATTTAGAATATGCATGACTCCATGACTGAATTACTACCACTGCTTGACTGTTGAGATTAAGATGTAGTACAGAGGATCAGAGGGAAGGGAGGGAAATCTGAATGGGAGTCATCAGAAAGGGAGACAAGCCATGAGGCACCTTTAACTATAGGAAACAAACTGAGAGTTGCTGGGGGGGAGGGGAGTGGGAGACATGGAGAAACTGGGTGATAGGCATTAAGGAGGACACGTGATGTGATGAGCACCAAGGGTTATCCACAACTGATGAGTTACTGAATTCTCTGAAACCAATGATGTACTATCTAATGGCTAATTGAATTTAAATATCTAAAAAAGGCACTTCAAAAAAAAAGATGTAGCATAACTCACAATATCCTTTGAGTGGAAGAATGTGCGGACTTTCCACACCTCTGCTGTCCAAGTCCCATGGCTAGTAGCCACATGTGGCTAATGACCACTTAAAAGGTGGCCAATTCAAATGGAGAAATGCTGTAAAAGCAGAATAAACACTGGCTTTCAAAGACATATTGTAACCAAAAGTCAGAGAGTATTGCCACCCTCACATCACAAACATCGCATGACTTCTACAGCTAATGAGAGTGGGACCCAAGATGAGAGAGGTCAACCTGAAAGTCCATGATGTCAGAAAGAACATGGAGAAGAAAGAGTCACAATCCTGGAGTGGATGGTCTGAAGACTGTCAGAATGCCTTTTTTTTTTTTTTTTTTTTGGTGATTCTGTATACGGACAAGGAGAATTCATTGGAGATGACATCTGTATGCCTCACATTTTCAAGGGAAAATTATGAAAACGCATATAGACCCACAGCCATAGTTTAATTATGTTTGAAATATATTCAGAACTACTCCAGTCAGTAAATTGCATATTTTCACATTTAGCTTCTCAATTTTCTCTTCGGCACCTCCCATTCTTGAAATCCCAACACAAATCACATCTCTTGCCTAAGGACCATAAACTACCTCACTATCAAAGGCTACAGTTCATTCATTCATTTGATTCATTCAAAGCAACCTAATCTTGAGTGATGTCTTAGGCGCTCTTCTAGGGACTGGTGACACGGTGAACAAAATAGGTAAAAATCTCACTTTCATGGAGCCTCTCTGGTATTTAGGGGAAAATCTTTCCTTATCAACATGAAAATACTTTTTATGGATGTTGCTTAGAATTTCAGTTTTTTTTTTTCTTGACAGTATCTCAGGTGATCATCTTTGAGGTGGTTCTCCTGAAAATATTTTGGGGGGGTACTGACTCGACTTTCTGAGTCAGACACTTTCCTAAAGACAGGGGTTAAAGGAAAAGTGACAACTGTCACTCTTGCAGTAAGAACAGGGATCACAATGCTTGAAACAGATATGCTGCTCAGCTGTCAGAAAGTCCACAAGGCTCCAAATGTGTGTGGCCAACTAACGGAACCTGTAACTCAGAGGTTATCATCCTGAGAGCAATGGGAAATCCCTCTAGTTAAGGACTCTCCTTGACGGAAGCTTGACAATGGCCTTGATTTACTTACTATGATGTTTAGGTAATTATACACATTAAGAAAAGTGCACAAGGCACTTACATTTCCATGATACCATCAAAGATATTGTTGTTTTATTAAAATGTTACATCTAGAGTTGTAACGTATAGAGTAGTTAAGTCAATCACTATGAGGTACAGGTGAGACTATTGTAACAGCCATACTTCCATAAAAAAGAAAATTTTTTTGTGGTTTCTGATCTAGGAATCAGCCAGTGAATAATTCTATATCAGTGTCCAGTTACCGGGCTAAACATGTAATCTATTTATATTTCTGAGGGTAAGCTGAATTGTGATCACTGAGCCAGCTGTATTCTAGTAACTACTCATTTACCCAACATAACAGATATAAGAAGGTAAAAGGCTTCTAAGGAGACTGGTTACTTATATTTTGAACCACATTTTGGCAGGTATAACTTGCAACTTGTGCTTAGTGGTAAGATTTCTGATATTTACTTTCTCCTTCCTTTGGCAAGTCAAGTTAGTTAAAAAGTAATTAGAGTAGAGTCCATTGTTTTTCTTAAATGCTTACAGAGATATAGAACTCTCAAGTTTCTTTACTAGACAGGATTAGATCACATTAGTGATAAAGATCAGAATGATTTACATTGCTAAAACGAGAACTTCCTGTCAGTTTGGAGAAAGCTCATTTTTATAACCAACATATTGGCTGGGCTAGAGATTAATGAGTGCTATGGGTGGGGTGATGAATGTGATATATTCAATGACCTGTGGAATTTGTTCTGTAATTTCCCCACTCCTCTGGTCAGCAGAGCGTCTTCTTCAGTACCCAGCACTGCCCATAACTGCATTCAGAAAATCACTCTCCAAAAATGGTTATTTGTTTTGCCTTTTTTATAATTTTTTAAAACATTTGATTTATTTGCATGTCAGAGAGAGAGAATGAGAGCACAAGCAGGGGGAGCAGGAGAGGGAAGGGGAGAAGCAAGCTTCCTGCTTGGTGGGATTGCACAAGGGCTGAAGAAGACAGAATGGGAAGGGGACAAGGAGAATAGTGGGTTTCAGATTCTTGGGAACAGAGCCCACATCTATTTCTATGTTTATCTCACTGCTATAAACCCAGGTCACAGCAGAGTGCCTGCAGCAGAGTCATGGAAGTGCTCCAGAACTGATAACTATTGCTATTTATACTACTAACATTCCTCCACAAAGGGCCAAGTGTCATAGCTTCTCCCAGTTCCCCACACTGAACGCAATGAAGAATCAAACTATCGGGTGAAGGATGGCGAGGGGCATTTAACAGGACCCAGATCACAGGAGCCATATTGTATTGCAGGACCAGGGGTCTTACCAGTGACTAGGTATTCACTCCTCTTGAGAGGCTAGCTCCTTGGATCTCCCTCTTCAATCCTCTGAACCCATGTCTGGCATCAGAAACAAAAGTAAACATAACGTATCGCCCTTGTTTATTTTTTACTATTATTTGTTACAGAGGAAGAGAGAGATCACAAGCAAGGGGAGCTGCAGGCAGAGGGAAGGCAGGCCCCCCACTAGAGCCTGGTATGGGATCCAATCCCAGGACCCTGGGATCATGACCTGAACCAAAGGTAGATGCTTAACTGAGTAAGCTACCCAGGCGTCCCTTATTGTCCTTCTTTAAAATTTAATGTATTCTCTCTCCCTCTCTCTTTGTCCCCACTCTGTCACTCATACTCACACAATCACAGAGTCACAGACAATAGCAAGGCATTTCCCATTCTAATTCGCTAAGGCACTATGAGCTTAAGCTCAATAGAATCACTTTGCCAGCTGCTGCTCTACCGTGCCCTGATCCCTTCTCTATCCCCAAGCTCGATCTGTAACTCAAGTGTCATGGTGGTGGCTCTTTCTGCCCTCCCTCCACAAGGCTGTCATCAGCACACTCTTCCCCGTGGCTCCACTCCCCAGCACTGGCTGCCTTTGGTCTACGGGTATGCCCTCTCCTAGAGCTTTTCCACTCTCCCTGAGGGGAAGACAACCCTTACTTCTCCCCGGTGGCTGTCACGTGTCCACTATATATTGTGACGATCAGCCCGATTAAGAGATTGGGAACTAAAAGACTGGCTTCTGCTTATGGATCAAACTAACTCTGGGGCTTGGGACACATGACAGCAGCACATGGTGGTAGAACTGAGATGGTTAGGGAGTTAATCTGCATTTTCACATCTGGTCAGCAGCAGAACAAAGAAGACACCCCAGATCTCCTATCTCCCAGAACAGTACTCTTCAAGTAACTTACAGCACCATCCTTCTCCAGCTTTGGAAGTGGCACTTTTCCAACCCCAAAGTCTTGATTCTAGGCAGCACTCCGAGAGATACTCCCTCCAGAATCACCCCTGGCTGGAAGTAGTGGTTGGCCAAGGCCTCCCAAATATCTTCCCTTCAGAGTTGCACTTGCATCAAACTCAAAACTGTGGCACGTACAGGACTTTCCTGTCGGCCTCTAGCTCTAATGACCTATTGGACTTCAGAGGTGCTCTTTTATACCCACTTACCTTATAACATCAACGTGTGACTCCTCTAGAATTCTCTCCATGGCTTTTCTCCTGTACTAATTGTTATGGACTGAATTGTGTCCCCACAAAAGTCATATGAAGAATTCCTAATCTCCAGTGTGACTGCATCTGGAGATAGGGCCTACCTAGAAGGAGGTACTGAAGGCTTGGTGAGGTCACAGGAGTCCTAATCTGCTAGGACTGGTGTCCTCATAAGGGTGAAACACATGAAAGCACTCCCCCTACCTCCCCTCTGGGGGCCCACAGAGAAGAGGTCATCAGAGGGCACAGTTGAAAAGGTAGTGATCTATAGAACAACAAGAAAAAGCTCACTGGAGACCAACCTTGCTGGCACCTTGATCTGGAACTTCTGGCCTCCAGATCTGTGCCAAAATACATTTCTGACATTAAAGCTCTCCAGCCTGTGTTTGTCTGTCCCCGACGGCCTGGCTCCAAAGCCTCAGAGATTGGGGACAGTGAGGAACACCATAGGACTCACCCTGCCACCCTGAAAGGAACCATGCCATTTGGAACTCCAGAAAGGATTCAGAGGAACTGAAATCTGCATTCCTACCTCTGGACAGCCCCATATTCAGCAGGCCCCTGGATGCAAACCTGGAGCTTGACTCTCAACCTGAACAAATCCCTCGACTGCCCCCTCCCCCAGAAAGATGGACAGAGTGCTGGCAGATCGGGCCTGCCATGTTGTGGTCCCTAACCATAACCTTTGGTTTGCTTTTCAAGATTCTGACCCCAAAGGCCTTGCAGTAGGTGCCCTACAATTTGGGGACACATGGGCAATCCCAGAGGACTCAGCCTGCTGCCCAGAAGGAAACTGTGCCATTTGGAACTCCGGAAAGGATTCAGAGGAGCAGAAATCTGCATGCCTAGCTGAGGACACACCCACACAGAGCTGACTCCTGGACACAAAGCCAGAGCCAGACACTCACCCTCACCTCCACTGTCAACTCAGCCACCCAGACAGCTCTCCATGGGGTCTTCAGATCAGCCCTGCCATGTCCCTGGTTCCTAACACTAACCCTTGGATGGTTTCTGTAATGATCTCCTCATTTCAGGTTATGTGGTGGTTCTGCAGGACATTGTCCTGGTGTGGGATCAAACACACTGAAGCATCCCGTGTGAAGTGGCAAACGTGGTAAAGAAATGACGGCTGGGGAATCTGAGTGTGGAGACAGCACGTATTTGTGCTGCTATAACAAGCTGACTGCACTTTGAAATCACCACAGAGGAAATGAATCTTCCAAATATCCATGTTAGCACGATGACACGGAAGCAGAGAGAACATCAGACTTTGGGATGGAGGCCAAGCCCTCCCAAATCCAGGTCACCCAACATGGAGAGGACACATGTTAGCAAGAGACTCGTGGGAGAATTAAATCATGGGCCCCTGTATCTCAGGTGCAGTAGAAGCAGTGGATTTGGAATTTCAGTTTTTCCACAACGTTCCACCACAAGCTGGTTAGAACTGTGCAAAAGCAGGAAGGGAAGCCCCAGTAAAGTGGACTGGGGATGCCAGAAGGGGAGGCTGGAAGGGGGCGCCTGCTGCTCAGTGCCCATTACAGACTCCACATTGCAATTCCCCACAGGAGAGACTCACCAATTCCAGGCCCCACACGGGAAGCTGGAGGTTCATCTCCTGACTTTTTGTAGGATCTTTGCAGCTCAGCTGGTGAGAATTCTCCATCACCCTGCCTTTCTCCAAGGGACATTCCTTCAAGCCCCCTTCCCAACTTCTTCCTCCTCCATGAAATAATGTTACTCTCCTTTGTTTCTCGCACTTGCCTGTGATGGGACCTTAGCTTGCTCAGCCCAGACTGCCATTCTCTGCTCTTCCCAATTAAACCCATGCTACTGGTCAAATAACTGGCAGATTGAGTTTAAGGCCAATTGAACTAATAAATTCAAGAACTTGCAAGGAACAAAATCAATATGCACAAATTAGTGGCACTCCTACGTGCTCAGAAGGAACCATCAAAAAGAGACTGCGGAGAACGATCTCATTTACACCTGCATCCAAGACAGCAAGATACCCGGGAGGCCCCTGAACCAAGAAGGTGACAGACCTGTCATCTGACAGCCCCGCAACAATGACGACAGACAGGGAGGGGTACACACGGAGATGGGGAGGCACTGTGCTCAGGGTAGAACCCACAATGGGAAAATACCTACTCTCCCCAAAACCGTCTACAGAGTCCTCACTCTGGCTCCCGAATTTCCGGACTCGGCGCAAGCCTGGAGTGGGTGTGGACACGGGAAGGACCCCGCAGGGCTGAGGTGGGGAGAGCACAAGCACCTAAGCAGGCGGACACTCCCTGACTGCAGACCATCTGAGGAGCCCCAGGAACCGAATCCGGGAGCACACAAACACAGATGAGGACCTAGGATCACCCGAGCCCAGAAAGGGGGGACCCCACAGCCCCGTGCACAGCACAGCAGGAGGCCACGTCTCCTCACACAAAACGACGGAAGCCCCAGTGTCTACATAGGGCTCCCTTTCTCTGTGGGGTCCTGAGACCACGAACCCCTTGACAGTCCACTCAGGCGGCTTCTCCTCAGCTCCTCCAGCATCTGGTCCTTAGGAGGTTGGACTGCTGCCAGTGTGGGCGCGTCCTCCACAACGGGTCCGGTCAGTGTGGATGCAGAGCCACACCCTCCTCAGCTTGTCCTGTCAGGGTGGGAGGCGCCCCACATTCTCCAGAAGTCTCCACAGTGGGTCCTGAAGAGGCGGGGCTCTGGTCCCAGCTGTGGCTGTGCAGCCTGGGCTCAGGGCGGGAGCTGGGGTCTGGCGCCCTCTGCAGGCGGTGCAAGGCAGTGCAGGACTGTGGGAGCTCACCCTTCAGTGGAAGGTCCTGCTCCCTCCCCGGGTCCAGCTGATGCCATTTCATTCCGGAAATTCAAGCTGCATGGAGCCCAATACCCCCCAACTTCCCCCCAAATAGCTAAGGAACAATGAATTGGAAACAATGTGGAATTACAACAGTCCTTGACCCAAACAGTGTCACTGAACATGGCCCTGATGCAGACCCACACTCTGACCTCAACTTGGTCTCAAGCCTGGACCCTACCCTAATCCAAGACCCTAACCCTAGCCCCCAACCCAAACAATGTTCACAAGAATCAAAAGGTAGAAACTGCAAATATCCATCAATGGCAAGTGCATATGCAAAGTGTGGTGAAGGGTTTGAATTTGGGTTCAGGTTCAGGTTTTAGTCAGAGTTCTAGATCAGGCTTTGGGTTTAGTGTTAGGGTGAGGGTTTAGAGTGAAGGACAAGGGAACAGAGTTATAGTTTAGGGCTTTAAGTTTATGATTTAGGCTTTAAGACTCAGGGCTTATGGGATAAACTTCAAGGTCAAATTTGGGGTTTGACTTCATGCTGAGATTTGGGTTCAGGTTTCATGACTTGGAGGTCTGGTTTAGGGTTTGGGTTCGTGGTTCAGGGCTTGGATCCAGGGCTCAGGTACAGGCTTTGGGTTCCATTCCAGGTTTGGGATTCAGGGTTCTAGTTTGGGCTTTAAGGTCAGCTTAGGTTTCAGCGTTGGTAGGGTTTAAGGTTAGGTTTAGGGATGACACATTTTCTTCAGTTGTCATCATGGACAAAAAAATTCTATCTGAAGTTTCTAAGTCAGAAATGTATTTCATCTGGGGGCGCCTGGGTGGCACCGTGTGTTAAGCCTCTGCCTTGGGCTCAGGTCATGATCTCAGGGTCCTGGGATCGAGCCCTTCATCAGGCTCTCTGCTTTACGGGGAGCCTGCTTCCCCATCTTTCTCTCTGCCTGCCTCTCTGCCTACTTGTGATCTCTGTCTGTCAAATAAATAGAATTAGTAAAAGCTATTATATGATCTTTTACAAACCATTTCCTATCTTTGCATTCTCATGTGCCAAGACAGACAAGGGTTATTTAAAACCCTGAAGAGAGTGCTCTTGCTTTTAAATTGCCTGTAACCTTCGTGTAATAGATTTATGATTGATAATAGATTTAGTTAAAATATAACTATTTAAAATATTTACTCTCAGTAAACGATTTCAACCTATGCTCATTTAAGTAACTTGGTGCATAATCCCTTTTCTATTAAACCATAGTGCAAGGACCAATGCCGCGTTCCCGAGAGAACCCCAAGCTATTTTTCTAGAATGGCTGTATGCTATATATGGCGTCCTGTTTTCACTCCCTTTGTGGAGCACCTACCCTGGAGGTCATGTAATAACCAATGACCAAAAAAACAAACCAAAAACCCAAACATCCAGGTTGAAGTGCCATCCCTGCCTGGAGTGGAGGAGACTGCTCAGACAGATCCCAGGCAGGCATCTCAGCCCAGGCCTGTGCTGGGGAAGCTGGTTCCTGGCTTTGGGCGCAAACTGGAAGCCAGCAAACTGACCCAAGAGTGCAGCCGGCGTTTAGGACTGATGATCTTTTGGCAGCCAGGCTGCGCGTGGACACCCGCTCAGGGAGCCAGGCTAGGCGGCTGCCCAGCGCAGGCGCTGGCAATGCAGCAGCATGCCAGGGCTTAGCCCCGCACCCCAGCATGGGCTCCGGCCTCAGAAGTGAGGGGGCGGGGCCAGCGAAGAGAAGGGTCTTTGCTAATTTCCAAAGCTGGAAGTGAGCTCTCAGAGGACTCAGGAGGGAGGGGGGCGGGGGCGGGGGCGGGTCGGCGGCGGCCGGGAGAAGGGGCTTTGCTAATTGCCCAGCCGGGAAGGAGGGGCGCACAGCGCCAGGGTGCTGTACTGCAGCCCATTCGGGACTGCAGGACCCACCATACTCGCTGCCCCTGCACTCTCATGCTCCAGCCTATCCCGTGAGGCCACGGTGTCCTGTTCCCGTTCCCGCTGCCTGCTGCCCCTCCCCGCCCAATGGCTTCACTGGAGGACCCTCTGCTCACAGGTAAAGTGACACCACGACGCGCCCTCACCTGAAGCAGAAAACGCGGTCCAGGAGCTGGGCGTGGGATGGTCGGGCCCCAGCCTCCCGCCAACCCCAGAGCACCAGGACCACCCCAGACGCTGTGCCACACCCTGTCCGCAGGGGGTCAGGCCGGGACAGCGCCACAGGAGGTACCCCCCCCCCGCCAGAGGGCAGGCTAGCCCCCATAGTTCAGCACCCCCACGCGCTTTTCAGAGCCTCCTGCCATTCCCAGGGCACCAAGAACCCAGAGAGTGAGGCCTTGGGTGCTTTCTAGTGACAGATTCAAGGCAATTTTTCGACTTTGGGACTCAGAGTTAACATAGTTTTCATTTGTGATTATTATTTTTTGTGGGTGCCATAGCTTTTCTTTTGACCTATGGTTTTTTCACTCACGGTTCTGAAGAAGCCCCTAAATCCTAACCCTTTGAGGACTCCGAAAGCTCTCAGAGCAGCAGTGCTGGGGGACAGTGTGGACACATGGTTTGGTTTCTCCTCTGGCCTGCTTCTGTGGCAGCCCCGCTCTGTCCTCCTCAGACTTCAGAGCAATATCTGAACAAGTGGAGAAGCGACCAGGGGGTCAGGAAGGTGGCCACCGAAGAGTGACTTCTCTGGAGGGTGGCTGAGCTAGCAAGTGAGCATGTTTGTCCAGCTCTGCCTGCATTCAGTATGGAGCTGAACAGGGGCCAGGGAAGGGGAGGAGGAGCAGAGAGCAGGGACAAAGGGACCAAAGAGGAGATTCAGATGAAGGGAAGTAATGGGGAGGAAAGAGAAGAAACTCTAGAAGACAGGTATGTAGAAAGGAAAAGGGATGAAGTGGGCATTGGGAAAGGGCACCACCAGGGAAGGAGAGAGGGGAAGGAAAGAGGGAGGAAGAGAGGAAAGGGGAAATGGAGAAGGGAGGAGTCAGCATGCCAGGGCTCCCCCTGCATCTGAAGAAGAGGTGGCTGGTCCAGCTTGTCAAACAGGGTGCTCACTCTTTGGCCCCAGTTTCTGCTCCCAGTGCTACTGGGCTTTGCAAGGAAGGCAGGCTGTCCCTTGGGACCTACTGGAGCCCACTGGAGCCCACAGGAGGGTGGGAGAGGTAAGATGCCACCGGGTCCTGTCCTGAGCTGCTCCCAGCCACCAGCCTCACCACATGGTGCAAGAGGGACCCCAGAACAAAGGAAGGATACAGGCTAGCATGTCTGCTGGTGGCCCTGGGCACTTAGCTCATCGCAGTGAACCACACGGCCTCCTCAACCCACGCTTTCAAAGCCTCCTTCTTCGTTTCTGGCTTTCATGTCTGTAGGAACATGAGCCAGATCTAACTCATCTCCGACAGACAATTCTGACTCACCCCGTGTCAGATTTTTAAGAGTGGCTGTGATAGAGTAAGATAGCAATGCACCAACAAACGGACTGTTTCCTCCCACTTGACCTCAACAGTCTTATACATTTTCTTAGCGAAAACATCTTGTCTCCTTCCATTAAGCTCATAACGTGGTCTAGTAGTATACATGCGCCTTTGGTAGATGCGAAGCGATACAGAGGTCCTTTTTTTTTTTTTAATTTTACAAGGTAAAGTCAGTGAACATATCCAACTTGATGAATACGTCTCTAAAATGTCAATCCAGGCAAAGCTTTTTCTGCCTACAGTTTGGAGCCTACGTGGTGACATTTTTAAAATGCTTTCAGTCCCTCAGTGAGGCTCTTAGAAGCTAGCCAGGGCTTACTACGTGCCAGGCACTGTGTCAGGTGTTGGAGCTAAAGTGAAAGAGAGCTTGGAAGCTGGCTGGGGAGGGACATCCATGACACAAGCACAGCTAGAAACGGAGGCCAGTGCTAGAAAAGAGAGAGCAGGCTGCATGGAGAGTGTGTACCATGGGGCTTGTGAGCTCACGAATAAGTGGGAGTAACTGGAGTGGGGAGATGGGGGAGAGAAGAGGGTCTTCCCATCAATGGGAATCACCTGTGCTTGGAGGCAGGTGCCATGAGAGGTCTCCACAGGAAGAAGGAGGCAGTGTGGTTGAAGGGCAGAGAGATGGGGCAGAACAGGCATCAGTCAGTTGGAGGGTATGAATAGACTGATGGGAGGATTATGGGTGCCTTTGGAGGACTGAGAATTTGTTAGAAGATCAGTGCAGATTTCTATGGAGACAAATGCCAGGAACTGATAGGTCTTTGAAAGGTCACTCTGGCTGCCTTTTGGCAAAGGGGTTGGTAAAAGGCACTTGCAGGTGTGAACACACCAGGTGGGAGGTGAGTGCAGGAAATCGGGTGAGGGAGCATGGGAACTTGGTCCCGGGGTATATAAGGGAGAATAGCCTTTAAGGAGTTCCACAAATTGGCACCAGCTGTGGCTTCATTACAGAGCTGGAAGGGGGAGGTGGGTGTGTCCTGGAGGTTACAGAAATTACATGAGAAAGGGAAGTCTTTTTAGATCTCTTTTTCAACTAGAGGAACTCTCACCTTATTGATAGAATTCCAGAGTGGGAACCAATGATATGAGGACATCTTTGAAATGTCTGAATATGTTCTTCGACATCTTTGCAAGTGACGAGGAGACCTTGGCCTTAGGAGGCCTTGGCCCTCTTTGTAGCCAGAAAGATTTCACCTACAGATTTGGGTTCTCCCTTTTAAAGTCAAGGAGTCAGTCCTTCCAAAGGACACCTCCTATCATTTTACCCTCTCATCATACCTCACGTGCTGGCATCTCCAAGACCCTCTGTTCCAGGTTGAGAGTATCCACTTTGGCCGGGCTGGTCTTGCCAAGAACACCACCACAGGAAATCTAGAGCCTGTAGTGCTATTAATAACATCATCTAAGACTGTGTTTGCTGCCCTCTTGGCCTCTTCCCACCATGACTCACTGAAGCTTTTTACACATTGTATCCATTATGCTATAGTTCCCAAAGCTCATCTTCTCTAGTGCCATTAGTTTTTAGGGGACCAGGCAAACCTTAAACTTGTCCCCCTTAATTGGATCCCTGTGCCCCCACAATCTCTTTGAATGCCTTTCACCATGATCCTTGAATGAGATCTGAGACCACTGCTGGTACCTAACACTTCTTGGCACCTTGTCTGCTAGGTTCTTGGAAGAGGAGGTGGCTATGGAGGTGAGTGGGAATGGGAGTGGGAGGATTTCTCCCTTCACTTCCCTTTTTGTGTTTTCAAATAATGGGTTTTGAGGGGGAGGGAAAGGTTAACCAGACCATTTATTTTCCATCTCCCATCGATAAAATGTCACACAGGAGAGAGGTGGCAGAAACGCACTTTCAGGTTAATTTTTTTACAAGGAAGATTGACTTATGAACCTACTTTGTTATTCCCTTTCATTCAATTTCCCTGTACCTCCTTTTCTATGAAGTGTAACGGTAACCCATTATTATTTTTATTGTTGGCACGTGCTTTGTGAACCATAAAGTGTACGCTATAAATGGGAGCGCTTTTCTTTTTTTTTTTTTTTGTAGTTTACGAAAAACTAATATTTTTTAAATTAATTTTTTATTTATTTTCAGCATAACAGTATTCATTCTTTTTGCACCACACCCAGTGCTCCATGCAAGCAGTGCCCTCTATGATACCCAACACCTGGTACCCCAACCTCCAAATCCCCCGCCCCTTCAAAACCCTCAGATTGTTTTTCAGAGTCCATAGTCTCTCATGATTCAGCTCCCCTTCCAATTTCCCCCACCTCCCTTCTCGTCTCTAACTCCCCATGTCCATGAAAAACTAATTTAAAAACATTCATCCACCAGAGTACCCAAAGGGCTCCCATATAAACTATCTGTCGTTACATTATGTCCCGATGTGGAGCTCGATCCCAGGATCCTGAGATCATGACCTGAACTGAAGGCAGAGGCTTTAACACACTGAGCCACCAGCCCCAAGGTATTCTCTTCAGTACCAGAATTTGTAACCAATTGACAGATGAAAAAGGAGGCAGTCAAGTGAAAAACAATAGGTCTTAGACCTGCAAGAAATTTGAATTAGATGAATTCAGCTACTCAGGCACTGTTTCACATTTTCAGATCTCTGCAGAAAAGGGGTTAACCTTTTTACAGCATGTAAAAGAGAAGACTATAACACATACTATGTGTAAGCATGTAAATATCAAAAAATATCCCATTAGTTGCTAAGACACACAGGGCCTATATTTTCTCTCAAATTCATGAATATGTAGGAGCAATAAGTGAGAAGTGAATGTATACTCTTCACTTCGAAGTCTTTTAGAAATCTAAAATATGACTTTCTATGGTTTGTGTCTCCATATTCCTTTATTGCCAGTTTGAACAAATCCACATGCTTTGATTCAAAGGTAATAAATTCCTCTTATTTGGAAAAATGATGTTTATTTTTATTCTCTCACCCTTAGCAGGTGGTTTCATTTTAGCACACTTCAGAGTTATAATTTCATGCTTATTAAAAACATTTATTATGATCTACATAGATGAATGAAACTTTTATTTTATTAAATTATTTGACAAAAAATCTGTTATTTTTAAAATGTATTTCCTTTAGGGTTATTTTAGAGCGTTCAGAGAGGATCTAGGAGTGTGGTATTATGTAGTTTTTAAGTAGGTATGAAATGGTTATTTATAGGATTGTTTCTTTAAGGCTTATGTATATTGTCCATTATATGCTATAAAATATTTTGAAAGTAAATTTAAGGTATGTTTTACGTAGTTTATTTTTTTGGAAAAAAATATTGAAATGACTTGTGAAATTCAGTATATTCTCAACATTAATTTATTTTGAAATTTACCAGTTGTCTACTGAACTATTATATGGCAGATATTACTTCAGACTACACTGGTAAATGAAATACTTGGCTTTGTAGAACTTTTATTTTAATGGGTGAGACAATTCAAAGCTATAAACCTTAATAAAAATTGCATAGTGCATTCAAAAAGGATGAGTACAATGGGGAAAAAGAAAAACTCGATCAGGGTGAGAAAAATCAAGGTTGCTAGGCAGGGGATGGGGAGTTAAAATTTTTAATAGGAAGATCAGGGTAGTTACAATGAAGCTGACAATTGAACAAAGGTATGGAAAGGTGATGAATTTGCCCAGAACTATCAGCAATAAGGTCACTCCAGACAAAGGAATTGGCTATCTTGAAGGCCATAAGGTTGGATCATGCCTGGCATATCTGAGGAATAGCAAGGAGGCCATTGTGAGTGACTGAAGAGTAGCAGGGAAAGAGGTCACAGAGGTTAAATGAGTGGCTAGATCATGTAAAGCTTAGAAGTCATTGTAAAACTCTGGCTTTTATATTTGGAAACTTACTGTGTGATAGAATTTCTGCTAATAACTGAGAGTTCAATTGTCCATAAAATTTCAAGGACTCTTATTCTAGTAAGACAGAATAAAGAGAAAGAGTTCATATTTTCACATGGTGTAACAAATGCTCAGAGATACAAGTGTAGGAAGCTATAGGATCACAGAAGAAGGCACTAAAATCACACCAATATATTTGATGACTGTGACTATATATAAATTTGTATTTTCTAGATTTTTTATAGTCATGGAATGACACTGTATATACTATTGATTGCCTGGCTTTTCTTTTCTCAGCATCATTACTTTGAGAATCTCCAATAGTAAATAGTTCATTTTGATGTTGAATAGTAATCTCTTTAATGAATAGATCATAATTTTTCTTTGCTCTATGGATGGACATTGATGAACATTTCCACTGTTTTCAATTCTTAAAAATAAAGCTGCTATGAAATTCATATACAAGTCCCTGTATGAACATAGGGCTTGTTTCTCTTGGTTAAATGCCTAGAAGTAAAATGGCTATTTTTGTAACTGCAACATATTTTGCATTTAAAAAAATTTTCAAACTATTTTCCAAAGTGGTTGTATCATGATATATGCCAACAACAGTTTAGATTTTTTGTTGCTTCTCAATCTAGCTCAGACCAAGTACAATTAGCCTTTATAATTTTAGCCATTCTAATAGATATGTAAGCATGTCTCATTATGATTTTAATTTGTATTTCTTTAATGTCTAAATGTTGAGAAATTTGTCAGTGCCTATAAGCCATCCATATACTTTTGGTGACATGTCTCTTCCATTATTTCCTTCACATGTAAAATTGGATACTCTGTTTGGTTATTAGTAAGGTTTTTTATTTTTATTCATTTTTAAATAATCAGAGTAGATGTCCATTATCAGATATGTAATTTGGAAATCGCTTGTCCATCTTTACAGTTTCTCAATGGAGCTTTGATAGCTGTGTCTTTCAAGAAATATGCTACTTCTTTCCTGGTACACGGAGGTATGACTACAACATTATCAATGTTGACCTTTGCAAAGAAAATCATGGCTTAAGATATATGTAGTCTGCAGTTGTTGGGAGTGTTCACCATCCTTGCCTCTAACTCATCTCTCACTGCCCACACATTCAGATATAGGGGAATATTGATTGACAAAATATTAATTGCCAAATAACACTAGTTGGAGAATAAGAAAAATGCAGGCACCTGATTATATAATATTACATAAATAAAATATGTTTTTATAAGTGCTATTAGAAGTAAATTCCTCTATACTTTAATCACACAGAATGATGGAATCCTAGATTTTTTTTTCTTGTATTTACTAAGAAAATGATCATGCCTCAAGTATATTAAAATGGAATAGGGAAAATTAAAAATTGTTTTAAGATGATTTGTGTGTGTTGTGCGTATGTGAGAGAGAAAGTGAGAGAGAAAGATAAAGAAAAAGAGAAAGGGAAAGACAGAGAGGTGGCTGCAGTGAATTGATGAGTTGGAGGATAGATTTTAAAGTTTTGTCTTTTGCTTTCTACATTTCTTTTTCCTTAGGTTCAAGAGAACAATCAGTAATATCTCAGAAGCCTGCTGGTAACATCAGCAGAAAGAATTAGAGGTTCCCAGAAAATTAGGATGACATATAGTTTTCCTGACATAAGAAAAGTCATTTTTTGTCCCCAGCTATTTTCAATGATCTATACCCCACCTGTGTACTTGCCCAAGCACACTTCTTCCAAAACTTCCTGGGAGGTTCTTAAAAAGAAATGCAAAAACCTCACTCCTTAAGGATTTTGAGGGAACAAGGCAATGGGAAAACTAACAGTCACCACCAGACCAGGAAATAGCCTAAGCTATTGAGACAATAAATCAGTGGTAAAACTCCTAGTGCTATTTCAAAAGCAATCAAGGCCTTGCATTCCTTGTCCCAGAAAATGAGCCCAAGACCCCATCTAGTTTCTATCTGCTCTTGAAGCCTGCAGAGTTCCTTTCCCTTGTCCAACAGTTACCTCTGCTTTATTCTAACGTTGAAGTTTCTGCCCTCGGTGGAATACAAGCTTCATTCAGGTGAACATGCAATACATATTGCACAAATACATATGTGGATGTGCATGCATCACAACCTTATGACCAACCATACATGGAATAATAAAACTCTCCCTTCTGAGTATTCATCTTAAATACTAAATAAAAATCTCTCTCCTGTTCAAACAGTCAAGGCTTTGGAACTTATTCCCTGTGATCTCCTTGTATGTTGTAAACAAAGATTCCTTTGTTTGACAACTCCACCTGTTTCTGTGATTCACCAAAGACTGACCTCAGTTAGGTCAGTTGCTGTAATGGCTTTCACTACTCTGATTCTACCTCTGCAAGTCTCCAAATTTAACTATTTTTTCTCCCAATTCCGCATATTCTTGGCTTTAAACTGCAACTCTGAAGAGAAGATTTGCTTGTTTAAAAAAAAAATCAAGAAAAGGGAGTAGTAGTCAACATTGTTACTTTGAACTTCCTGCCCTACGGGGCTCTCCTGTTCTTTCTCTTTGACTTCCTGAACTAAAACGACAGAAATTTGGCAATACATCACTCCCCAATCCAGATTACTGCCAGAACAGTTTATACTCTTAGAAAAATATTAGTTTAAAAGATCACATAATTAAATACTTAAGCATGTAGTGTAATATAGTGGTTTACAAGAAATATATTTTGGTCATCTGAATATTTGGTTTTCAACCATGGCTACTGACTCACAGCTCCTACAACTCTTGGGATTTCCTGTGATAAGGGTGAGAGAGGTGTGTTTTGTTATGTTAATGAAGTGACCTTCAGACCTCACTCAAGGCAAGGGCTGTTTGCCTGAAGGACCAACCACTTGGTGAAAGCCTTCACAACTTTTTGCCCAACGTGCCTCCCCTTCCTCCCAATACAGGATTATCTGGGGAGGGAAGAGGATCTGGAGATTAGATCAGCAAATGACAATGATTTAGTCAGTCATGACTATGTCATGAAGCCTCCACAGAAAAGCTGAAAGGACTGGGTTCAGAAAGCTTTTAGTTTGTTAAATGTATGAAAAGGCAGGAAGAGTGGCAGTCTTACAGAAGGTAATAGAAGCTCTGTGCCCATTCTCCATACCTTGCCCTGTGCACTTCTTTATCTATCTATTGATTTAAATCTTCTATTATATCTTTTAATAAGCTGGCAAACATAAAGTAAGTATTTTTCTGAGTTTTGTGAGTCCCTGTAGCAAATTAAAAGAATGTAAGAAGTAGGCCATTGGGACCTCCAACCTGTAGTTGCTCAGTCACAAGCACAGGTAATAACCTGGGGCCTACAGTGAGACTGGCATCTGAGGTGGGGTTGGAGATAGTCTTGGAGGACTGATCCCTTAACTGATGAAATCTTACACTATGTTCAGGTAGATAGTGTCAGAATTTAGTTGAATTCTTGGAGATCCTGCTGTTGTCTGAAAATTATTTGGCATTGTTGGTATGATGTCCTAAAACCCAAAAAGATATAGCTACCTCAAAATAAGAATACGGTTGACAGCTTATATATAATAAGTGAGTATTTCAGGGATTTAAAATATACCCAATAAATAATGTAAGGAAATAAGGAAAGATTTTGAAATAAAAACAAGAATAAGAACCTAGTGGTACTAATAGATTAAATATATGTAATCTAGTTGAATTAAGAATACAATGGATAGAATATGTAATGGATTCAATAGAGATAAGAAGTCACTTAAGGATATAGTCATCTGGATACCAGCAAAGCATTAAAATTATCAATATAAAAGAGGTGTAAGATGTAGGTGATGTGTGTGGAACAAAAGCTAGAGAAGAAATTAGATTTCCTTACTACTCATAGCCTGTTGACAAGTCCTTGAAGCTCCTCTGGGGACTCAGCTGCTTCCATGTGGACACATCCACTCAGGGCAAAAAGCATTCTTAGTCCTCCCCCCAGGATACTGAAAATCTACTTTCACATGTAAAAATTACTTTGGAAACTTCTTTATCTCTACTCCCCACCCCTGCCCTCAAGATATACATTGGCAATCATCTCCCAAGCATATACCCACTGATACACATCAGAAGAGTCTCTTCCCTGAGTTTTTACTAAATAGTAATAAATGACCTTTCCCTAACAATAGCTAGCCCCCTCAAGGTCCTGGAAACCTTGTTTATAAAATACCTTGGAGGCTTGTGCTATCCCTAACCTCCTCCCAAATTGAAAGTATATAATCAGCCACTCTTCATGACCCTCTCTCTCTACTCCAAATAAATAAATAAATATTTTTAAATAAAATAAAATAAATGACTTTTTTTAAATGAAAGAAGAAAAAGAAAAGAAATATTTGAATATTAATGTACATCTATTTCTCAAGCATAAAATAGTCAAGACACTGGATTAAAACTTACATACAAGAAAAGAAAGAAAATATTCATAACTAGAGTTGACTCTATGAATCCCAAACTAGGGCATACATACCAAAGACACACAAAAAAAATCACAAGTGTTAGAGAGACAAAAAATAATCCATTAATAAAGAAACAAGAATCAGACTGACAGAATTTTTTTAAATAACATCAGATATAAAAAAGAATGAAGTAATAGCTTTATTATCTTGAAAAAAAATCACAAATGGAAACATTTAGATCCTTATAAAATGTCATTGGCATAGGAAGGCATAATAAAAAAATATTTTCAGGAATACAGACCACAGATAATTTGCCTTAATTTGTGTAGGCAGCACTTAAATACTAATATTATTTTAACAGTTAAAATATACTCTATGATCTTTGAGGTTGGGGAAAAGAGGATGACCAAGTCATCTTGAAATAATTCAGTTTTATGAAAAAAGTAAAAAGATCAAAAAAAAGACTTGTAGAAAAGAGAGATAAAACATATGCATAATAAAAATAAATAAATAAATAAACAGCTGGAGTGCCTGGGTGACTTAGTCGGTTCAAGTGTCTGCCTTCAGCTCAGGTGATGATCCCAGGGTCCTGGTATTGAGCCCTGCATCAGGCTCCCTGCTCAGTGGAGAGTCTGCTTCTCCCTCCCATTGAGAAAAAAAATTTGACTTATTTATTTGAGAGAGATAATCTTTAAATTTTACTTATTTATTTGAGAGAGAGTGAGAAAAGAAAAACATGCACACAGCCGAGGGAAAAACAGAGGGAGAGGGAGAAGCACGCCACTGAGCAGGGAACACCCTGCGGGGCTCTATCCCAGGACCCGGGTATT